>NW_026558318.1:972278-1256238 GCF_026930045.1 Uloborus diversus | reverse complement strand
CTATGTCTGGGCATGTGATCAACATTAAAGCAACAACTGTATGTTTCTTGAAACTAGCTGATGATCATCACATGACTTCCTTTTACTCCAATTTAATGTCATTTTCTCATTATTGGCAGTTTTAATATGATTCAATAGTTTACTCTCTAAATATCACCAACAGTGGCCAAATTGAAACCAGATTTTAAAAAAAATCGCCAAATTTGTCGCCAAGTAGGCGACAAAACTTGGCGACCAAAAGACTGGCGATATATCGCCAAGTGTCCGCCAAATTATAATACCACTTGAGTTTACATCGAAATTAACAATGATTTTCCCCCAAAAAGGGGCAAAAGACCCCCTTTGGAGCATACGAATGCAACCAAAAAGGAAGGTGCACAACTAGACCTCACTACGTACCAAATTTCAACTTTCTAGGACATTCCGTTCTTGAGTTATGCTACATACACACACACATACGCACATACATACGTACATACAGACGTCACAAGAAAACTCGTCGTAATTAACTCGGGGATCGTCAAAATGGATATTTCGGGTGTCTGTACGTTCCTAGGCACATATCCACGTGTGGTCGAGTTGAAAAAAAACTCAACAATCATTTGGGGGTGAGCAAAATGGAAATTAAGGCCGATTTTTATTTGAAAATTTTTTTGCAAATACAATACTTCCTTTTTTGTAAAAGGAAGTAAAAATATGCAAGATCCAATGTTTGCATTCAACTTGAGGAGCAAGCTGTTGTTAAGGACAAGATAACAAAAAATTAATATTTTTGGTTGTTGTTGAAGTTTATTACTTTTTGAAATTCATTTGTAATGTTAATACATTTTAAAATGTAAAATTTTTTGTGTGATGTCTAAAAGCTTTTCTTTTTTTAGATTCCAGTATTCTTTCACGATTCTCATTAAGTGGCTCTTTGGACATTGGGATTGCATTTGATGTGTCTTTATGCCTGAATTTTTGCCATATTCATTTTAACTGTGATAAAATTCATGCAACACCTTTTAATATCAGCTTTGGAGGCATCTTGGTTATTCTCACTGCCTATAATGTACTTTTATGCAATATTTTAAAGATATGAAAGGTGTTTTTAATTTCCTTGGAGTATGAACATTTGTATTATTTTTATTTTTGTAAATGATGTTGCTTTCAAAGCATTGTGTATTTTTAAATAATACATATTCTGTCACAAACTGCATGATCTCTTTATTTGTTGAAAACATCTTCCTTCAAATAGAATTTTGTACGTTTTTTTTTAAATCTGTTACAAAACTCGAAACTTTTTTATTCTTCTCGGAATATGTAAGTATGAAAGTTTATTTAAAGCTTACTTTCTGTTATAGATGGGTATGTTCTTAGGGAAGGCCACTCCAGGGAAGAAAATAAATATTTAATAAACAATTGGCTCCAACCATTTTGAGACTATAACATACCAACCAAATTTTGATTTATCAATACAAAAATGTAGTATCAATTTAGTCTTACTAAAATGAAACTCATAGTTTTTTATAATAGCTTTCAAAAAGAGACAGAATAAATTATAAGAGTTGAGTAAATACCAGAAAAGAAAATAAAACAATGTAAAAATGTAAATTTGCAGGAAACTGCATACACATGTTTTGAGCTTACGGGGAAACCCTTTTTTAATGCTTATGGCAGGGTTGGCAAGATTTTGGACACTACGGTAAAAACCATGGTTAAAACCCTGGTTTTTACCGTCCTGTTCAAAACCCTTGTGTCCAAAACTGTCTGAAAGTGTCCAAAACTATATTTTTAGAAAAATTGTATTTTGTGAGAAAACATCAAAATCAGAATTAAAATGTACCAAAATAATGTTTTATATTGAACAATCATTCAATGAGAACATTTTACTTTTTTATGCAGCTGGTTTTTATCTAGTTACATAGAAGTTGAATTATTGATTAAAATTTCAATTTGTATGCATGAATATATTTGGTTCTCTTCTTCTGAGTTTTTTTTATATTAGTAACCAAATTTCCCCTATGTTTATGCATGTGTGCAAATGGAAAGCAGAGTTGACAAAGTTTTTACCATCCTATTCAAAACCCTTGTGTCCAAAAGTGTTCAAAACTACTTTTTGAGAAACTATATTTTGTCAGAAAATATCAAAAACAGAACAAAGTGTGAAAAAATTATTTTTTGACTATTTAATATATTTATTCAATGTGAACATTCAAGTATAATTATATATGTAACTCATTTATACTGCTGATTTTAATCTAGTTACATAGAAATTAAATTTTTCATTAAAAATTTCAATTTGTATGCAGGAGGTATTTTTTTCCCCATAAATCAAATTTTTCGATACTTATGCATGTGTGCAATAAAAAAATGTTTAAAATATAGTGCAATAATTGACATAAATGTAATAAATTGAAATTAGTTGTCTTGGTAGTGTTGGGAATTTCCTTTCATAACTCTACCAACTGTTACATGAGGAAGTTTTTATGCAGTAGTTATTGGCATTTTTTAAGTAAATATTTTTAAAATGAACATTTTGGAGAAAAATATCATCAGATACTCATTAATTAAACCTCATCAATATTTATGCACTAAAAATATTGCAGTAAATATGAATTGATTATATTACACCGCTTTAGCTTTAGCATAGATTTGGACAGTTTAAGACAGTTTTGGACACTTTTGCACAGTTTTAGACAGTTTTATACGGTAAAAACCACCTGTCCTGTCCTAAACCAGTTTTGAACTGTCCAAAACCCAACCCTGGCTTATGGATGTAAAGACAAATAAAAAAAAATTGTTTCCTGCAAATTTGCCTTCTTTATGTTGTTTTATAATCTTTTTATATAAAAGCCAATACCTGTCAACAAATCTTCCCTCATAAGATCAACATTAAGAACAAGAGATGTAGGCTATAGTGTCTTTTATGAGGGTTGTAAATACAGCGGCAAAATGGGCAGATATAGTTTAGGTTAGAGCTTTGAAGTAAAATTGCATTGATTACATTCGTTCAATCTAATCAATAGTACCTTTCAACAAAGTTCAGACAGTCTCCATTTGAAGGCAATGGTTTGTAGTGAACAATATTAACTGCTACTTAGAGCATAGGACTAAAATTATCTTCTACTGATTGTACCGGTACAGTTCCTTAAATAACCTTTGGTAATTAAACTACTCAGAAGATCTTTAAGGAAAACATTTCATCAACACAGACCATGATCGACTAGGGTAGCGTTCCAGGGAACCCCAGGGGTTCTACGGAGATCACTCAAGGGTTCCGTGAAACTTGCTTTCTTTTTTTTTAACTCTAAACCTTTAAACTTCTCTCTTAAAACATAAGATTTGATTGAGGCGTTCAGTATTTTCCAAATAAATAATTTTTAATTCACTATTATAAAAAAACTTCATTGTCAAAGTATGGCATCAAATTATGTCAATACGAGAATACAACTATTTTACTGAAAGGACACATAAAACTGCCTTGATCAGATGTTTAAATTTATCCAGCTCTGTAGAAATCTGGTCAGGGTTGGCTTTCTGCTGGCAGAAACTAGTTTTTGCCATGCCAGTGGCAGAAACTGATTATAACCGGTAAAAACCGGCAGAAACTGGCAAAAACTTAAAAGTGTCTTTAATAACTTTAACTTTACTTAACTTTCAAAGTAATTACTAAATGATATTTGTTTAAATAAACTGAGATATCAAACTTCATTTCATCATTGTAAAAAATAAAATACTGTGCTAATATATAATAGTGACCTTGATTTAGTTCAAAAAGGGAACTTTTCAATTGCAGATGCTCGTAATATTTGCATTAATCTAACCAAGGACAAAAATCAGATGGGTTCTTAGGCATGAAGAGTGAAACACAGAACTAAAAACAGGAAATTACTGATTGTAATTTGCTCGCTTTATATGCTTCATTTAAATTGCTTGTGATTGAAATTATCACGTGCTTCAAGAAGAAAGTGTCAGAATTTTACTTGCCAATATTAACCTAGATTTTGTATGTACCTAATGTCACAGCTTTGCAAAACAAATTGGCCCCATTTCTCAAAACTTATTTTTCCAGTTAAATTCTTATCACTTTCCCAGTTACTAGATGGTGGACCAGTTTGAAAAAATATACAACAGATGAAAGTTGCACGAATATTGCTTGTTTTTTGATGCATTGCCTGCTAACTCTTCTGTTGCATGAATAGTCTTAAGTTCTTCATTTGTACATATTAAAGTGAGAAAACTGTTTGGATTTTTGAAACCACCTTTTCTAAGAGGCAACTGCAGGGTCCAAACAATGTAACATTTGTTACAAAGTGACAATTGATAGCATTTTAGTTAGCAAATTAATTATTTTTTTCATGTATTTTCTACTGTGTGTCAAAAATTAATTTTTTGTTATTTTCTGAGTTTTTGCCAGTTTCTGCCGCAAGTGTGGCAGAAACTGGTTTTTGCCATGCCGGTTTTAACCGGTTTCTACCAGTGGTTTTAACCGCCTTGGCAGAAACTTGCCAACCCTGAATCTGGTGCAGTTGAAAAGATAAATATTTTTAATAGTCAGGAAATTTCGTGTTGGTTTTCTTTTTGCAACTAAATAGATGATCTCAACTAAATGTATCACCAAAAAATAAGTCATACAAGGAAAGAATGTTGAACCTGATGTGAGAATATAACTTTCAACCACAAAGCCTAGCAGAGGATGTATCTGCCAAAGTACATATATAGTGCTTGTAAAAAAAATTGCATCACCCTCGCATTTTCACAACAATGGGATTACGTGAGAAGTTTTGGTCGACCGATTTACAATGAATGTATGAAATTCTGCAAAACTTATGAAATAAACATTTAACAGCAGGAATCTGATAATTGTTTACGTAGATCGGGGCTGTTTCCGGGCCAAGGCCAACTGCTGACCCCATGCTCATTTTTCCATTTCTAAACCTGCGTGTGAGTTTAGAGAAAAAAAATGACTTAACCCCATGTCACTTTAAGTCTTATGGCAGGATAATGGTTTTTAAATTGTTACTTACCAGTTTTGCGCTATGGCACAGAGCAGATTCATCCTGGAAAATGCCGTTTGGAACTGAAGTTAAGTGATCCTGGATAGTAGGAAGCAATGTCTCCCCCAAAATTCCAATACAGTAGAAGACCGTTATAACGCCGACCTATATAACGCAATTCTCTATAAACCGCTCTACTTTTCAGAAGTAAACAATAGGGTTTGAAGTTTAAAAAATTCCTCTGGTTTTGCTTTGCAAACAATAAAAACTGTTAGGCAAAATTATATTTTGAAAGTTTTTCATCTTTCCAGAAGTGCAGGATTTTGATTGTGAAACATATTTATTTGTGAATATCTAATTGTAATATTGGTGTTTTAATACTCATTGCAGATAAAACTCATTCTGAAGTGCTAATATATAGATGTATTCTGAATATTAGTTTCAAAATTTGTGAAATGATCTATATAACGCAAAAACCTGTATAACGCAAAAGCTCTGGTCCCAAGGTGTGCGTTATAACGGTCTTCTACTGTATACACCTGAACGTTTACTGTTCCTTGCACTAAGTGAAGCCCACCAACTCCTTGATCAGAAATACATCCCCAAATCATCTGGGATACGGGATGCTTGACTGTGTGTTGAATGCAGTCGGGATGATATTCTTCTATGTGGCATGGGTGATGCAATTTTTTTTTACGACCACTGTATAAGTACCACTCAGCATTAAAATTTAACTTCAACATTTTGTTTGGATACGTTGTATATACCAGACAGCCAGAGTTATCCCATCCTGCGGACCATTTCTAGCTCATTGCATTTAATACAGATCGAATGTGAGAGGAAAAAAATGGCGGTTTCACGAAAAAATTTGATGTTTAAAAAGTGGACTAGGGGAAAGTTAGCACGACAACTTAATACACTAGTTTTCTAGAGAAAGTTCATTTATTATGTTACTTTCGCCCCAAAATGATGTGGACACACATTTAGCCTGAAAAGAAGTCATCTCTTTCCATTAGTTATTGAAAATATGAATCTTTAAAATCTCTGTTTAGTTTGAAAACATGCCATTTCCTACATAACGTAACTGACAACTCACCAAATCCTGAATTAAACACTAATTTAACTATACGCGAAATTAGTCTTTAAAACTAAACCTACTCAGTTACGTTAGGTAGTAGTTTATAGGAGGCCCCGACTTCAAAAGGCTATTAAAAATTAAGAGATCGTATATAATTGGTTAGGTATTTAAAATAATTCATCGTATAGTAATTTAAATCAGTGTTTATTTTATAATTCGGTGTTTAGTTTAGTTGATTTGCTTTTTAGTTAATGGGTATTTTTTGAAGGCGGTTTTTTTTAAATTTAAAAGTAATTTATTTTTTGCTTTTTAGTGGTGTAAATAACACGGCGAGCGTCTCGAAGACTTCCGACGACTGTGAAGAAAGGCTTTTTCAAATGCGTAACTATGTACAAAAAAAATTATCTTCATTTGTTCAACTTTATCAAAGTTTGCTTTTTGAAAGCAAATGCACGAGTCACTAAAAAAAACGAAATCACTTTAAGTTTAAATTTGTAAAATTGTAAATTTTAGAATTGTAGTATTGTAAATTTATGTTTCGCAATACGTGTCATGTAACTCGCGATAAAAGTCGCATGTTTCGTCACATCAGGGGCGGATCTAGAGGGGGGCCATGGGGGCCATGGCCCCTCCCAAAGCCTTGTGATAGTAGGATTTTTTTTTAAGAAAAAAAAGCGAAAATTTTATGAGAAAATAACAAAATTTAACACATGTTTTTTACATTAAAAGAAAATTAAGGCCTTAATTGGGAGAGAAATTATATATCTCTCCTAGAAAAAGAACTATTATTTCCAAAATTTTACTCCTTCGTTTACATTATATCTAGATTCCAACTTTAGACACTTGGACGTTCTCTAAATGCTGTTGTCCTCAGAGTCACCTATTGCTCACGAGACCAACGAGAGCTTAAATTTGCGTATTTATGGCTTTAATTTCGAAATTTTTCGGAGGGAGTGCTCACAAATCCTCCATCGCTTTCTCTAATATGTGCAAAAATAGCTTAAAATTAGATTTTTAAAGCGTCTAAGGTAACATATTAAGGAAGGGGGGGATTCCAAACACCCTCACTCTCCCTTTAGTATCATTCATTTTAATAATTGTTCTCGAGAGTTTGTTCAAAAATTTTGGATGGCCCCTCCCAAAATGATCGGCTAGATCCGCCACTGCGTCACATGGCCCCACTATAGATGAAGATTAAAAATTCCACTAGAATGAATTTTATGTTTGCTTCAGAGAATCCTTAATTCAAAATTTTCATTATCATTACTCTTAATAATATATTTTTTTAGTACTTTCTTTAACTATAGGTAAAGAAAGTATATATCTTTGTTTATCAATGGGTTTTATATTTAATCGTTTGTGAGGGAAATTGCACGAAATTTATTGTTTTACCCTTAACTTTTCCCTAAAGAACAAATAGGGTAAATCAAAGATTTGGAACATAAGTTAGATCACCCCTAAATAAAACCACCACTAAACAAAAAAAAGCATAAAAACCGGTTCACTAAGTGAGACAATATACAAACTAAATAAAGTACAAATCGATTTAAATGTGAGTATATTTGAAGTTCCCTCAATTTCATCAAACCTGAACTTGATTAACATTAGACCGCCGAGGATACTATTCAGTTTCAAACAAAAAGACTTTTCCTTATCGGTACAGGCAGGGGCGTGCACAGAAATTTTGGGGCCCATCACAAATGACTTTTCCGGGGCCCTCTCCATATTGTTTACCCCTATATTTCACCTTTAGTTATAAAAATATTGGGCCCCCTTCAAGCTCGGGCCAACAGGTGTCCCCCCTCCGTGTGCACGCCCCTGTACATGTGTCTTCGAGTATTTATGGAATATTGTACGAAGGAAAAACAAATCCGAGTTCAGAACCTCCTCCTTTTTTTGAAGCCTGCTAATTAATGTAACCCTAATTTCAAATTGAACTGACGGTATCGTGAAATAGTAAATCTAGAATATTGGTCAAACTTCAGAAATCATACACAGTTATAATGTATATCATTAAAGAATGTATATTAAATCGTGGGGGAGGGGTGTTCTGTATTCAATTCTCCCTCAATTGAACACTAAATATATTTAAAAATTGGAATATTAAATAAAGAACTTTATATTTTAGTGCCTAAATAAAGTTATTTATTATTAAATAAAATATTAAGGTAATTCTTTCAACTATTAATATAGCAAAATATATTTAATTTACTGCTTTGCTACGCAGTAATAAGTACATTAGTAACACCTATAATAAAAAATTACCATGCGGCGCAGCGTTGAGAAAATTAATCATCCATGTGCCGCGAGAATTAAATATTGTTCAAGAGAAAGCCAAAAGCTTAGGTGTGAAAATACACCGATCACAACAACTCCACGTGACCATGAAGTATGAAATTTAAAGTTTCTCGGATTTCTCCGGGACCCCTTATCAGATCCAGACCAAATTACAATGGGATCATCTAGAAAGTATACGCTTCCAAACAAAAAAAAAAAATTTCAAATCGGTCCAGTAGTGTTGGAATAATTCGAAAACACACATAAAAAGCCGCAATACGAAATCATAACCTCCTTTTTTGAAGTCTGTTAAAAATAAAGTGAATGAAACTGTCATTTTGTCATGTTTGAGTTTTATGTATAAAATTGAATTTATTTGTTCAATTATCTATACTAATAATATAAAGCTGCAGAGTTTGTTTATTTGAACGCACTAATCTTAGGAACTACTGGTTCAAATTGATTTTTTTTTTTTTTTTTTGTGTTGTGTCCATCGATTGAGGACTATACGCTATAAAACTAGACTAATAGGAGTGGATCAGCAATAAAAACTGTTATAAAAACGGGATAGTTTATATCATAATATAAAATGCTTGAAATGCCGAATAGACCTATCCACGATGGCTTGACCTGATAGCGCGGGCTTTGAAATCCAGTGGGTGTAGATTCGAATCAACCACAAGGCAAATCTCGAGGTTCCTTAAAATAGAGCTAAATCTTACCTGCTTTAGGATTTCAGAGAAATCCTAAACGATGCTAAAAGGATTTGTAAAAAAAAATACGTATCATTGTTTTTATTTTCTTATTAATTAACTAGCTGTACCCGACGCGCGTTGCTATGCCAACAAAAAATACATCATTATAGTGATTTTCATGACAATCGGTTGAACGGGGCAGAAGTTGCTACTCTGCAGTGCCACCTGGTGGCGAGTGGCTTCAATGAGCCTATGATGCACCTTCTCCGTGGAAAAATACATATATACAGCAATTTTCATAAGAATCGGTCCAGGTATCCAGTGACTCTACTCAAATTTTGTACTCACGCAGTTTGCAAGATCAAATGACTAATTGGTGTGGAACAGCAATAAGAAATGTAATGAAAACGGGAAAATTTATATCAATATATAAAATGCTTGGAACGCCGAATATACGTAGGGGAAAGTGGGCTAAAACTGGGACCCTATGGTTTGCAGGCTTCTAGAAATCACTGTTTTTAGCATAAAGGAACAAAATTTTGCAAAAGTATGCACTAGTTATCTATTAATGCAACCACAGTTTCAAAACCATAATTGTTTTGTTTTTTTACTTTTTATAAATTTTTTTGTAAAAAAAAGGCATTTTACACGGTTTTTCCCCACTAGTGGGGTAAAAACGTGCAGACATGCACATGTTATTGCTATGAGAAAATAAAAATAATTAAAAGTTTACCCAAAATTCTAGTTTTATTTAGTGACATATGTTAACTGTTATCATAACATACTAGAATAAGTATAAAAAGACACATATTGATGAGTTGACAGCAAATTTTGTTGTCTTATTTAGTTAAATTTAGTTGTCTTTATTTTCTAAATGTTTTTATTTACTCTTTTATTAAATGATCGTATAGTACATTACCATCCATTTCACAGCTGACCAAGGCTTAATTCCAGCTCACGGCAATTCAGTTCCTGCACTTGTTTACAATTTTAAATTTTTTTCAGAGATGTCCATCTCCTTAAGGATGATAACATACCCTTTCAGATGTTACAGAGCACCCAAAAATTGCCCAAAACTTCTAAAACTCTCAATGGCGTTGTCTGTATCAGGTTTTTTTCTCATTATAAACAGAATCCTGACTAGTTACGCATTAATATAATTTCTGAAGACTTTTTAGAACTCTCAACAGTGCAACAGTGACGTCCGGGGCGGGGGATGTAACCCCTCCAAAATTCAGAAACTTTTTTAACCAAAGAATATTACTAAAACTTGCCAAATCCCATTCCGATTTTTTTTTCTGGCTAAAGACCACTGGCACTTACTTTTTAAATTAGAAAGGAGGCCTTGCTTCAGACCTAGACTTAGTAATCCATATCATAGTAAAAAATCAAATAAAATAGCTTCCGATTCCGAGTCACAACTGACTTCAACTGTATTCCTGTTCCTATTATTAGTCAGACTATATCTTTGAAACATGCCAAGTGTAAGTCAAAGTTGTTTTCTTTGGTAGCTCGCTGGAACTAAGGCCCCTATAACTAGGGAGCCGACGCTTCCGCCATTTAGGATCAAAGTGACCGTCCGTTCTTGAGCCATTGCCTTAGGGTGAATTGTTAAAAAACGCATGAAATAATGTTAAGATCATAAAAATTAGTGAATGTGCCGCAGTGTACTGTGCTAATAGTTCACAGAAAGGATTTTGTTTCTTTAAATTTGATAATTAATAACCCAAGATAAAAAATCAATTTTATTGACGATTTGCTGGAAATCCGAAGCTAAAACTCGGCAGTGCGAGAGCAGTAAATATTGTTATGTAAATTCTCGGTACAATTTTTATTGCTATGGAGTAATTTAGTTTGAAGAAATGTGCTTTTTTGTTTTTTATAGAACTGTTAAATTTTTTAATCAGTTGATAAATTAATTGCTAAGATCCAAAAAATGTAATGCTGCCAAAAATAGGACTAATTCACTTTATTGGAAATTCAAGTATATAGTATTAGCACATAAAAATACATAGTTATACTAATACTACTAAGAGCATTAATAGTGTAAAGTAATAGTAGTATCGTAATTAATTGGCAAGTTAATTAATCATGCAAATAACCGAATAATAATAATATATGAAATATTTCACCAATTGAAATGTTTTCGATTTCTTAATGTTTTGTTAGTATGTTTATTTTTTCAAAATATGACATTAATTGTTCTAATGTCAATTTGGGACAAAAACGAATGCATTACGCTAACGTAAAATGAAGCTGAAAGGAAGCGAAAACACATCTAGTGTGGTAATGTTTCTCCGACTTTTGATCCAAAATGGCGGACAGTTCGGCCTGGTATATGTAGGGGCACTAGCTGGAACCTTAGTCCACTTTGTCCACGTAATCAATGCAAAATTGTGCGTCTTACCTAGCTTTCCTTCACGGTAGAAAAATTGTGTAAGATTTATCAGGATTAATGGGTGTAATGTAATACAAATTCAGGAGTAACTCGTATCATTTTTTAAAAACTCAAACTGTTGGAGGAACTTTGCACTATGGTTTGTGTAAAGTCCTACCTGCAGTCAAAATTACTTAATTTAATACAAATTCAGGAGTAACTCGTATCATTTTTTAAAAACTCAAACTGTTGGAGAAACCTTGCACTATGGTTTGTGTAAAGTCCTACCTGCAGTCAGATATAATTAATTTAATACAAATTCAGGAGCAACTCGTATCATTTTTTAAAAACTCAAACTGTTGGAGGAACGTCGCACTATGGTTTGTGTAAAGTCCTACCTGCAGTCAAAATTACTTAATTTAATACAAATTCAGGAGTAACTCGTATCATTTTTAAAAAACTCAAACTGTTGGAGGAACCTCGCACTATGGTTTGTGTAAAGTCCTACCTGCAGTCAAAATTACTTAATTTAATACAAATTCAGGAGTAACTCGTATCATTTTTTTAAAACTCAAACTGTTGGAGGAACCTCGCACTATGGTTTGTGTAAAGTCCTACCTGCAGTCAAAATTACTTAGAAACTCAGGTAGAATTCAAAGTGCATTCATGGAAATTAGAATCGACGCAGAGCTCCTACAATCTTATTTCGATTCCGAGACACAACTGACTACAACTGTATTTATGTCGAAGACTGCGTACTAAGTGCCTTACCTCCATTATTTTTTTATAACGATATATGGCAGCACCATCACCAGATCGAACAGCTAATGAGAATTTAGAACTAGACCAGGAGCTAATAGCTACCTGGTGCTAGCACCCCCAGAGGTATCGTTTCACTTGGAGGACATTGAGACCACGAGCCTATTTAACGTCGCCCAGTCCCCTTTAATGACGACGGTGAATCTTCGACCATCGAGGGTCGAACTCAGGACCCTCCGGCCCCGAATCCGACACTCTACCGATCGGGCTACCACGGCCCTAAAATCTTATTAGCGATAAGAATAAATCGGCGGCCTTCGTGGCCGAGCGGTAAAAAAACTTTTGCTTTGCGAGTTGTCTACGGCGTTGTGGGTTCGATCTCACTTATGTGTCCTTTTTTAAGTGTTCTCTAACTTCCATCAAGAACGTTTCTTAGTCGTTATAGAACGTTTGACATGACACATTGTCATTGACAGATGTCAAATGACAATATGACGGATTTTCAATTAGGTTTTCAATCAGTTTGATCACTTCTGCATCTGAATTTTTTTCAGCATTCAATGTCATAAATATCGTAAGTAGCAGTCTTTGTGTAGCCTTCATCATAGTTTTATGAACTCTCGGAGCTCTGTTGTAATTTTTTCCTGGCATAACTTTTGCAATTATACCACTTGCATGTAAGCCAGAACAAAAAAATATTATTAGGAGCAAAAAATACAAGCATATAACATTTTTTGTAGTTTTTAAGTTTTTTTTTTTTTTTGTGTGTGTTTTTCCGGGATGTGCCATTCACAGGTGGCAAACACCTAAACCCTTAATGTACATACTTAAAATACACCACCAGCTTAGTTATTCCATCCGAGGACTGCAATTTCGTGCATTTTAGCACTCATCAGCCCGGAATAGGAATCACATGAGCTGGAGGCGAAAAATCTTTTAAGAGAGCCAAACAAACTGGTAGCTAATGTAGAATTTGCACACCAGATGAGT
This sequence comes from Uloborus diversus, assembly GCF_026930045.1. Lineage (NCBI taxonomy): Eukaryota > Metazoa > Arthropoda > Arachnida > Araneae > Uloboridae > Uloborus > Uloborus diversus. Next base: position 1,243,083 of record NW_026558318.1, on the reverse strand, counting down.
GACCGCAGCAATGGTGCGGTTCAACTTAAAGATTGATGGCAAAGCATGGTATTTTGCAGTAAGTTACCGCCCTAAGCCCGGGCTAAGGCAGAAGTACTTAAAATACACCACCAGCTTAGTTATTCCATCCGAGGACTGCTGTTGCCTTAATGTACATGTCAATAGAAACAAAAATTGTATGTGTCGAAAATTGTCACGGGTTATGTAGTCACCCGCCTCCGTTCGATATTCACTACACACACACTATTCATTGTGAGCAAAATACATACTGCCGTGTGCAGGTGAAGGGCAGTAACTGAAAATTTTTCATTTTTCATTTTTTTGCAACTTTGTCATCTATTGTTCGTTAACTTTATTGTACAAGCTTGCTTATTTGGTTCCCCCTAAAAAAAAGACGCGAAAAAACATTCTAATTCCAGCATTTCCCTATTGTTAGTATTGAATCCAACACACAATTCTTCAAATATCTCGAAAACTCATTTCTGCAGATACTGCCGTTTATCTGCACACGACAGCATAGCTCACAAACTGTTTCAAACAATTTCTTCATCAACCTGTTTTCCAGTTCGTATCACTCTGTTGTGCCGCTGCACAGCGCTTGTTGTCTCCTTCTACCGTCTTCCGTCGTTTGTCACTTTGCCCGCCAGGGTTCACCTCCGTCGCAAAACCTGGCCCGCATCTCCACTTTCTTTCATACTCCTCGCCTCATGCTTCAAATGTTTCTTCTCCGGTTTGGCAACATATCGTCCGTTTGATTTTGCTTCGTTGCGTTCAACTTTGTAATGGATTTCTAAGGGTTTGTCATTATTTTATTAAATAATTAGCGGTGTTTTCTTAAACCGCACATTTTACTCTTTATTTTCATACCCCATTCGCTTGTATCTCTGTCCGGGAACTTTGTCTTTTGCTCTCGTTTATCGGCAGCGTCACTGTAACGGCACTTTTCAAATTGATGTTTTTATGCCATATTGCCCATTAAAATTGAACGCACGTGTATGAATATGTTTGTATAATGTAAATGACATATCTGTGTTTGTTTTAGTCAATGTTTTGAGTAATTAATTTGGAGCAATATACATTTATTCAGGATTTTTATTCATAGGCCACGTGCTTAGAACATTGATGTTATTGGGCATTTTTGTTATGTTCCCGGGCATGCTTGTCGTTCTAACTTATGCCAGTTGACTATTTTATCGTTCCCGTTACATAGGCAGTTATTCCATTTCTCCCGGATAAGTTTTAATTACGTTTTTCTTCAATAATGGGGTATGTTTCAGCTAAACTTTTTTGTACTTGGCGCCGTTTCTCCTTGGCGAGCGTTTGGCGCGGATTCTTGAATCGCGATGGAGTTCTGCTCATAGCAACTCCGGACCGGTTCTCCAACTTGTGTTTACATTGTGGAGGTTGCATATGGTTGCCATGTTGTTGTATTTAAAGCCATTTTTTCTCGCCTAATTGGCAATCTTTCTTGCAGTAGTGTCGGCGTGCGGACGTTGAAGCGTCTCGCTTAAATTTTCCCGGATGACTCCTGGCTGACCTGGTGACTTGTCCTCATCCTTAACCGGGAATGTGCCTGGTGACTTGTCCCCATCTTTAATCGGGGATGTGCCTGGTGTCTTGTCCTCATCCTTAACTGGGGATGTGCCTGGTGTCTTGTCCTCATCCTTAACCGGGGATGTGCCTGGTGTCTTGTCCTCATCCTTAACTGGGGATGTGCCTGGTGACTTGTCCTCATCCTTAACCGGGGATGTGCCTGGTGACTTGTCCTCATCCTTAACCGGGGTTGTGTCTGGTGTGTTGTCCTCATCCTTAACCGGGGATGTGCCTGTTGACGTATGAAGGACTTTAGTGGTGAGTCGTTTGTCTTTCAAAAGGTGCTCCGTCCTTCGTTTATAGAGCCTGGGTTTTAGGCGGCGTTGTTATGTACCATGCAACTAGTTTGTTGATCACGCATACTCGAACATGCCACAGTGCAGTAAAGGATTAATCCTCAAAGGATATAGTATGTTAACTACTGAAGATAAATAAACTATGTATCTGGAAACTACTTATATCTGTTGTCATCATTACGGAACCATGCATCCCTACACTGTCAATGCTGTAAAGATGCGTTCCTGAATTGTTTTTTGCATCGGGAGTCGATAAACAGTATCTTTGACGTAAGGTCTTCAGTAGGAAGAATGTTCCCACCAAGGGCGCCCATATAGGGGGCAAGGGAGGGCTCAAGCCCCCCCCCCCCTTTGAGATTAAAACTTCCTTGCTTTTAGTACTTTTTTCTTTGAAAAAATATAAAAACATTTCTTTTCTAGCCATTAATGACTAAGTTATTAAAAATGTTACATTTTAATAACTCTAATTTGTGCTGAAATCGGTTTCCATGGGGAAAATATAATGCTAAACCATGGGGAAAATATCTGAGCCCCCTCCCCTTAAAATTTTGCATATGGGCGCCCATGGTTCCCACCCTTTTAGATACAGTTTTCCCTAACCGATGGATAGGGAACCTTGGTGCCTGGCCACCAAGATCTCCCAATGAATCCTCAGGATTTTCTTTTGAGGCTACGTGAGAGACAAATTCTAATCAAGGAATATCCGTGATATTGAAGATCCCAATAACTGCTGTGACTACGAAAATACTTCACCGGCTGGATACTACTACAAGGGAGTTCTCGTGGAAGGGGGGGGGGGCTATAACAGTAAGTTGTTCTCATTCAAATAGCTCGATGAAGAAAACAGATGGCTATATTTAGTCAATATTTGGAGAAATGAAATGTTGCAGGGCACCGATGCCCTGCCATATTAGTCAAGAGAATGGCATACGCACATTTTTTCTTTTTTTTGTAATTTTTCTCTATGGTTGTCCTTTAAATAGAGTGTTCCTTAATGAGAGGTAAATACATGGAGGTCCCTATTTAAAGGAACTGGGAACAGAAAAAGTGTCCCTTAAATAGAGGTGTCCCTTAAAGGAGGGTCTATTATATATACATCAGTCCTTCTACAAGACTACCTAATAGATATCTATAAAATATTTTTTCTGGCTTTCTATAAAAAGCAAATTTTTCAATCATTTCGGTAAAACATATTTTTTTAGATTTTGAATTCATCCAAATCCGATTTTTCAAGTAATTTTTAATAATTTTTAATTTAATGAAACTCTTAACCTGAAGTAACATAAACAGGTATGTTGAGGTACGCCTCCATCTTTTGATATCTCCCTTTTAAGCCGCCGAAAGTTTGCTAACGTAGTTTGGCAACGGCGGAGAGTTTTTAATTTTGTTTTTCATAGAATTCCAATTTTGAGGGAGCGGAGATAATTCATTCAGAGTTTTGAGCTACATTTTCCACATTTTGAAAGGTGATGTGAAGATGTGATGATGATATTAACACCTCTGGGAAGGTTTTGAAAATTTATGTTGGTTCATTTCAAGATGTTTTATTGTGCTAGTCTTTCAATAAATGTTGTCTCTAATGCCGAGTACTTCCTGATTCGAGCTACGTATTCAGAGCGAATACATTAGTGATTCTTTACAAGGTAAGTTTACTACCTTTTTGCTAGAGCAAAATTTGGAAAACAGGGAATGAAAACACTTATGACAAGAATATCGTGTAAAGGAAAATGGGCATTGTTAACATATTTTAGGTAGAATCCCTGTCAATTCAACCAGAGCGTTACCTTGATAGTCTCGGAATCGTTTGAAAGTAACATACAGTATATTCCCGATTATCCGTGTGTGGATTATCCGGTTTGCGGATTATCCGTGCATCATTTCGGAATCACGCTTTTCTAAAGCTTCGAGGATGTTATCGATAATATCGATAAAATCATTGAGGAAGTTAAAGAAATCGAAGGTTTCGAATCAGTTGACGCTGAAAATGTCGAAGAGTGGTTTAAAAGCGACGAACGTGAATCAGGATTTCAATGTCTAACTGACGAAAATATCATTGATCTTGTTATTGAGTCAAACGCAAGTGATGATACCGAAAACGAAGAGGAAGAACCTGAAGAAAATACAATTTCACATTCTACTGCTCTACAATCTGTGGAATATTATTGGATTACATGAGTGAAAGAAGTTACGATTACGGAGAAATAATTGCAGTAAGAAAAATTCGTACGGACATACGCAACAATTTAAACAAAGAAAACAAAAATGTATCGCCGATTTTTTAAGCAATAAATTTCGAAGAAAAGTTCCTGGTTTGTGTGAATATATATATATATATATATAATTTAGTTTTTTCTGATTTCCCCTTAAATAGTTACCCTGCATATTCCTTAAATGATTTTTCGGATTATCCGTGTTTTTCGATTATCCGTGCTACGCCACCCGGTGATTAACACGGATAATCGGGAGTATACTGTATGTTAAAGCTGATGAAAAAGTCAAATCAGGGTACATTTTAGTTTTGTCCAAAAAAAAAATCCTGGAGAGGTCACCAAAGATATTATTTCTCTCCTGCGGTTTCGACAAACTCTTTTAAGTATCCTTTAAGTCTCAAGAACGGTAGAACATGATTAAGGTGAAAAAACAACGTAAATAAAGCAAAAATATTGGAGAAAAAATTTTTTTTCTCCGATATTTGTGCTTTATTTACGTTGTTTTTTCACCTTAATCATTATTGTAGCACAAAGCTTATGATACTTTTTCATTTAACGGTAGAACATATTTTGTTGCTGTTTGTTTTATTTAAAAGTTAACTTTTTTGTTTAAAAAGATCTGCAACATTTTGAAATATATGCTTAAGTTTTATTTTCCTAGTTTTTTGAAATTTAAAGCAGAATTAAATCTTTTTTTTTTTTCTCAAAAATGCCACTTTTAAAAATTTAAATTTTTTTTACTGTTAATCAGTACCACTGAGCACTACATTCTATGAAAAGGGGAGCATCAACTTTTTCTTTTAACAGGTTTCAGAAGTATTTGAAAACAGAGAATTTTTCAAAAACTATACATGTTGTTCCGTTTTAACCTGCAAGTACTTTATTTTCGCAACCGTTAGTCCTAGATACATACTTCCAATTGCGAAAATGTTCAAAATCACGTTCAGAGTTAAGACATTGAAAGTTTGAAGCAAAAATAAAAATGAATAAAAAAAAATACAAAATTTAACTTTTTATACGGGCCCTAGGTCTCCTAACTAATATATAGAGAAATAATTGCCATTGAAAACTATTACTGACACAAAAAACTTGGCATTTGTGCGACCAAAACGCAAGGAGATATTCAAGTTTCAAATTTTAAGGGACTATACAAAAGATGAGATTGGAACTTATCGCCCTTTCAGAGGAAGGACAGGGCGTCAACGTAAGAAAAACAAGGTATTTATATTTTTCACTAGCCGCCTGCGGCGACCAGGCGGTTCCGCTTTTTAACGCCAATTTTCCTTTTTACGCCAGGGTTGCCGCCTTCGGCGGCTGCTTAGACAAATTAGCGACGGTATTAATCGATGTTTTTCTCTATGTATCAGTATTATCATTCGCTTTTTTTACACCAATGTTGCCGCCTTCGGCGGCTGCTTAAATAAATTTCGTGGCGGTATCAATCAATCTTTTTCCATACCTTAATTAATTCAAATAAAATATTTTTTAGATCTATCTCTAGTTCCGTCGTTTGGAATATTTTTAAAGGAGGGGAAGGGGAGACACAAACGGCTTGCTCTTCATGCAAATTTTGTCGAAAAATAACAAAGAACACTTCCTCTTTTACGTGAGAGCATTGTTTTTTCAAAGTCATGGTGTATGTGGGGGGGGGGGGGGGCATTGACACCCCGTTGAAGTTCCTTAAATGACGGGCATGTCTCTTTCTTGCTCTCCATCTACTATATCGACCTCTACATTTGTCTATCTATTTATCTATACGATCTATGCGTATCTACCTCTGACAGTAATTAACAATCTTTTTTTTATTTATATACAAGCAGCCGCCTAGGGCGGCTATTTGGCTTACTTGTCATTCACGATTTTACGCCAAGAAGTTGGAAAACAACAAAAGTCGTGTCTATTTTGATGTGAAAGCATTGTTTTCAAATCGTAGCGGCGGGGGGGGGGCTATGACCTCCCCGTTGTTGTTCAATAAATAACGGGTCTGTCTATCTCTCACTGTACACCGACCTGTAGATTTATCTTTCTCTAGATGCATGCAAATTTACCTCTGATAGTAATTAACAATCCTCTTTTCAAAGAAAAAAAGTATTAATTCGAAAAAAAAAACATTTTTTGCACACTCAATGTCCATCTATCGACCTATTCGATCTATCTCTAAATTTTCTCATCTATCTCTTTTATTTTGATCTAACCTCCAATCGTATTCCCTAACAAAAAGAAAATCATGCAAAAGAAGCGCGCTTACTTATTTATTAAAATAGCACAAAAAATTGGTGTCTCTGTGGTACCCGGAGTTTGCAAAAGTATAAAAATCATCGCCGTTTATTAAAATTCAAAAAAAAAAAAAAAAAAAAAAAAAGTGACTGGGACCGAAACGATCCCGTCCCGATGTGGTCCTTCTTATTAACCAAAATCGAATGTTTAGCAAAACGTTCGAGGGGGGGGGGGAGGAGGGAGAAACAAATGAAATACATCGAAAGAAAAAAAGCGAATGAATCCTTAGAAAGGAAGAAAAGAAAAAAGCAAGTTACTTCAGTTAGATCACGTGGGTGCGTTACGTCATATTCGAAGCGGTCAACGGACAGCAGATCTTCGGTGAAGCAATAGCTCATAGTTTCGTTCTGTCTTGGAAAATTAAAAAAAAAAAATGAATATTTTCGAAAACTTTTTTTTTCTGTAGAGGACGAAATGTTCTAGCTACTACATAGTAAAATTGTGGAAAAGAGGCTATTATATTTTTCACGGGATGCGTTTAGAAAAAAATTAAACCCAGAAAAAAGTGCAAAATAAAGGCTTTTCAAAAATTCATAAAAAATACAAAAATTGCTCTATCTTCAAAAATTTTTTGTTCATCATATTTAAAATTAAATTTCCGACACTGCAGTACAAAAAATATTTGTCTGGCGCGATTGGTTCGGGGTCTGTGAGGTTAAAAATACTAAAAAGTGCTAAAAATCACATAAAACATTAAATAACTTTTTTTCTAATAAAAATATCAAAAATCGAAGCCCGAGGTGCACATCTTCAGCAAAAGCTGCACCTGTATACCAAATTTCATCTTTCTAGGCCTTACCGTTTTCCCGGGATGCGCGCCACACACACACACACACAAACATATTTTATTATATGTATAGATAGATGATTTTGAAGTGATAGTGATTATTCAATTTATACTTTCGAAAGTTTACATGTATAATACTCATATAAGTACATACATTTTCTTTTACTTTATTTCTTTACATTAGCGTACTAAAAATACAAATACAAATTTTCAACTGAAAACTTTTATTTTAATCTAAGTACTTATGTACTTAGAAGAAAGAAATGCACAGTAAAAATGTGATTAATATATTGGAACTTAGTTTAACTATCATATTGAATCAATCTTATTCAACAGTCATTTGAATTTAAGGGGTCACAGTACCTTTCAAACATATTTTTTTTTAAATTTAAGTAAATTTTATATTTCTTTGAAACCATAACATGCATACTTATTTCTTAATCGATAATTTATTTTCAAAATTTAAAAATATTGCCTACTTTTTTAAAAAATTCAAAAAATTGAAGAAAATTTCAGTTTTTTGAAATCCCTAAGGCTTTTTAATTTTTGCACTAATTAAAAAAATTTTTTTTGGTAAACGATCACTATAATCCTCTCTAAAAATCTGTGCATTCATTTGCTTATGAGTTTATTAGAAAATTTTCTGTGATTAATTATGTAAAAAAACCAGTTTTTTTTAAATTGGGTTTTTAAAGGTTTAACATCTCTAAACATTTGAGTAATAAATGCTTATCCAATGCACAGTTTTGTCAAATAGGTTATCCCAATTGCAAAAAATATTACTATAAAGCTGTATCTGTAATAGAAAAAAATCCTTAGGGATTCTAATGACATGAAAACACAAAAAAACCATCATCGAGAAAAAGCAGTTTAAAGTTTTTCTTTTGCATAAGAACACATAGCAAGCATGGACTAAAACCACTCATAACTTTATAAATATTTGAACTAAAGCAATGAAACTTTTTCCCTGTGTTCAGAATAGTTTTTAGTTTTGAAATAAGTAATAAAAATTTTTTTTTGATCGTTTCATTATTTTTGAGGTATTGTAACCCCTTAAAGTAAGTAATGTAAATTCTAGAGAAAGGATGTCAGATGGCCACCACTGACTCATACATGTGGCCACTACTGAAAATTTCAGATTTTGGAATGGCCACTCATGGATCAAATTTGAAGTTTGGGAAAAAATGGATAAAAAATTGAAATTGGCATTTTTTGAAAATGGGACGGTTAAGGAAGAGTTGCGCTATAATAAGGTCATTTGAGTTTTGAAATTGGAATAAATATTGTAGACCCACACGGATTAAAAAAGACACAAAATATGCTTATTTTAAGGGGGTGCGAGACACAAAAATCGTCAAATTTTGCAAATTTTTTTTTATCATGTGAAAAATTACTCCATGTTTTTTCTGCTTAAAAGGACGTTTGAATCTTGTTTCTATCTTAAATAGAACGAAAGATATAATTATTTTTGTTTCATGTACCTAACTAATGTGTACTTAACTTTAAAACTTTAAACGCGTTTTTCTCCATGATGCCATTTTTCCCGATTTCTTGCATTCAAACTCTTATAAGTCAGGAACCGATAAAGATAAAGTAATGAAACTTGGAGCATATCTTTTTCAAACAGTTAACTTTAAATTTCATTCGGCGAATTTGAAAAAAACGTTTACTACAAAAATTATGATTTTTAAAAAAAAAAGTATCTTCGAATTTTTCGAAATTTTTCTTCAAATAGTTTTTATTTTTTATTGAATCAATATTTTTAAAATCGCCGAATAAAAATTAAAGCTTAGATATTTGTGCGTAATTCATTTAAAAAAATTGAAATTTTATCAAGAATATTTTGAGTTATAGCAATTTAAAGCAACCGCATTTAAAAAAAAACGAATTAAATTTAAATAAAGTTTTTTTTAATCATATTTATGTTATGATTTTGCTTATTAAATAAATGGTGAATCAGTGCAAAAAATTTCAAAACTCTAAAGTATATAATAAAAAAAATTCAAAATGTGTCCCGGACCCCCCCTTAAGTTTGTTTTGGGAAATTCAAAAAAGAGTTGTCTTTCATTGATAAAAGTATGTGTGCATGTTTGTTTTGTGTGTCCACGCCTGCTAAGATCGGCCTTGTCCCGGCGGGAAGTCACCCAAAAATTTCCTTAATCACCAAATTGTGTCTGAAGATTCGGCAAAATTATCGTCACGCCAGAATTTGGAGCAAATTGGAGTTCCATTGAGAATTCCCAAACATTTAAGTTCGGGACGCCCTGCATGTTTATTTATCAATGTTTGCTTTTATGAGGCAGTGAGAGTAGGGCCAGTGTTGCCAGATGGTCAAATCCGGATTTCCCCAATTGCCATCCAACTTTTCCCCAAAAAGCAAAGTTTTCTATCAAAATTCCCCAAACTCAAAAAATATTTTTCCACTAATATTTTCATAAAATGAATCGACTTCATCTGATATTTTTGTCTCTTGAAAATTTTTTTTCCCCCAAATAGCCAAATTTTCTTATAAAATTCCCCAACTTTTTTTTTTCCTTCCAGTTTTCGCTTTTTTTGTCTTCTTTATATTTATCTTTTTTAATCTTTACTAATAATAAAGCTGAAAGTCTCTCTGTGACGCGCATAGCACCTAGACCGTTCGACCAATTTTCATGAAATTTGACAAAGAATTAGCTTGTAGCATGGGGGGGGTGAGCACCTTTAAGCGATTTCTTTTTCTATTCGAATTTAAAGAACATTTTCCCGAGTAAAATGATCATAAGATGGACGACTAAATTACCAAGTTATCATAATGTGGAACCGTAACGTGAGCAAGCCAATTGGCGAGAAATTCATCACGCATTATTTGTAAATATACAGGGGAACCAAAAGACCTTTTAATTTTCTACTACGGGCAAAGCCGTGCGGGTGCCACTAGTCATAAATACAAGCGCCTGACCGAGAGATAAGAAATATCCAAAATATTTTTTTTCTACTTGCATTTACTATGCTTCTGTATGTACATTTAAACTATGATTTTTGTATATATTTATCCAAGAAGATTCTTCATCACACTTATTTTTGCCTGTTTCACGTATCAACTAGTTACTCACGCAGAACTATTAATGTTAATTCCGTAGCATAATATTCCACATAATGCAAAATGCGAATTCCATAAACTTAAGCAGCGCTAAACCAACGCTGTTTGATACAAACAATGTAACTACCAGATGTCGAGACGCGAATTTAAATACAAAAAAAAAAAAAAAATCCCGAGGGTTTTTTCCCCCAGGTTTTCCCCAAGAAAGAAATTTTTCCCCAAAGAATTCCCATCAAAACCCATTTCCCCAAAATTTCCCCAGAGAGCACCAGATTTCCCCAAAATGGGGAAATTTCCCCCAATCTGGCAACACTGAGTAGGGCCGTGATAGCCTGATCGGTAAGGCATTGGACTCGGGGCCGGAGGGTCTCGGGTTCGATCCTCGCTGGTCGAAGATCCACCGTCGTCATTAATGGTGACTGGGCGACGTTAAATATGCTCGAGGTCACAATGTCCTCCAAGTGAAACGATACCTCTGGGGGGTGCCAGACCAGGAAGTTATCCGGCTCCTGGCGTGGTTCTAAATTCTCTCGAACTGTCTGCAGATGGCGCCGCCATCTATTGTGTTGTCTTTGTGCTGTCCTGGAACAAAAAATTGGATTATTGGAGGTAAAAGCTTCTCCGCTGAGAATAGCTATATACCTCAATTGTGTGTAAAAGAAAAAGAAAAAAAGAGGCAGTGAGAAGCAAAGGGATTTAAGTGGCAAAATTAAAAATTTGGAGATAACCAGTGCAAATGGTTGGTGAACCTCTCCTCTGTCTTGGGGTAAGATATGGTAATGATTTAAAAAATAATAATAATAATTTGAATTTTGACATCTTAAATTCAAATTATGTTTTTCGCAATCACGAAGGTGTGTATGTAGGCGTGTGTGTTTGTGTGTAGGGAGTATGTGTGTTTGTGTGTAGAGGGTATTGTATGTGTGTGTAGGCATGTGTGTTTGTGTCCTGGAATAAGTGGGTGGGTAGTTGTGTGTATGAATGTGTGTGTGGGGGGGTATGTGTGTGTAGGCATATGTGTTTGTGTCTGTGTGCAGGCATGAATGTGTGGGTAGTTGTGTGTGTATGTGTAGGTGTCTGTATGAATGCATGAATGTGTGAGTAGTTGTGTGTATGTGCGTGTGTATGTTTTTTAGTATGTGTAGGTGTCTGTATGTATGCGTGTGTGTATGTGTATCTGTGTAGGTGTATGTGTTTGTGTGTGTGTGTGTGTGTGTGTAGTCGTGTATGTATACGCGTGTGTGTGTATGTGTGTGTGTGTAGTTGTGTATGTATGCGCGTGTGTGTAGGACATGGATGCAACCTGGAGATGGCTTTCGCTATAGGAGCAGCATCGTGAATACCCGGTCGACGGCGCAGAGGGTGCTGCTGGGAAAATAAAATCAAAGGACATCAAAACAGTCAAGTGAGAACAATAAGCAATCGTGATTGCTCAAAAAATCAATCAAAGCGTACATAGGAGAGGGACATTAAACGCGTTTTATGTCCACTTGCTTCCCAAACAATGAGCGTTTCAAATTGGGTTGGAGAAACTTGTTCAGCATTACGAGGGTTCTAATCAAGTCTAATTGGAGTTCCATTGCGAATTCCCAAACGTTTAAGTTCGGTGCGTCCTGTTTGTTTATTTATCAATATTTACTTTTATGAGGCAGTGAGAAGCAAAGGGATGTAAGTGACAAAATTAAAAATTTGGAGATAACCAGTGCAAATGGTAGGTGAACCTCTCCTCTGTCTTGGGGCAAGAGATGGTAATGAATTTTTTTAAAAAAATTAAGCAAAGCGTGAGTTTTTTTTTAATAACAAAATTCAATTTTTCCATTTTTTTTTTTGTTTAAAAAGCTGGTTTTAAATGAAAAATGGTTCTTAAGTCACGTAGAGTGGTTTGAAACCCTGAGACCACCATTGTAAAATTAAGCCCGCGGGAACGGTTCAAAAATAAAAGACAGGTTTTTATAAAGTTACCCCGTCAGTCTAAAGTAACCCTGGTTTACGGTACATAGGAGAGGGACATTAAACGCGTTTTATGTCCAATTGCTTCCCAAACAATGAGCGTTTCAAATTGGGTTGGAGAAACTTGTTGAGGGTTCTAATCAAGTCTCGGGTGTGGGAGCAGGATACTGAGCTTCCAGGGTCATCAAATCAAACAAAAGGCAGACGAAGAAATGAAGATTAAAAGAAATAGAGAGGCTCTCCCGAAAAAGCACCTTGTGTGTCAGAGAGGGTCGAAATTGGGTTGCAGTAGGAGGGAAAGGCTGGATTCGACCTACATTCTGAAGCGTGTCAAAACCTACGTTTTTTTGGCGAAGTTACGGATGTGTTCTCGTTAAATGTGCAACAGGGTTTTCCCTCCTTCGAACTCTCCCGTTAAGTGAACGTTTGGAGAAGGCCGCGATATGGACAGTTTCATTTCCTTGGGATAAAATTCGACAACCAACGGGGGGAGGATATGAGGTAAGAGTTCTGCCTTCTTTCTCAGTATCTTTACTTCAAATGGCAAAATCAATGCTTTTGGCTTATTTTAGTGGATTATTTCACTCATTACATTTCATATCAGAAAGGTGCAACACATTTTTTTTTTACTGCAATAGCAGGGGTCGAAGTAGTCCTACATTTCCTATATTTTCCTAAAAAGCATCAAAACCGTCCTATATTTCCTATATTTTTCAAAAATGTCGTATATTTTCTATATTCTAGTTTTTTACCCTATATATCTTTTAAAAAGAACAGTAAATTTTCTTTCTGACATCGGATTTTTCGCTTAAAGTACGTGCCCAAACGAATCTCAAATTGAAGAACGAAACTGACAAAATCCTGCAACAGCTTGCATTGCTTTCGCTCATTAGCTACATCAATGTGACGTCACTATAGTGTGGAGTTTCGAGAACTAAGTCTGAAGTGATTTTAGGAATTTGCGTTGGGGGGGGGGGGGGCAAAAGCTGTTTGTTTTGTTTTCCATAATGGTTTTCGTTTTCGTTGGTATATTTTTGTGTTCAGTGCATTTTCTGATCGGAATGTTCAAATCTTCTTTTTGCAATCTTTTCCTTTTGTAAATTTTGGGATCGTTAAAAGTTAGTTCCTTTTGATGTTAAAAAGTAGTTTGTTGAAATAAGAGGAATTATAATGGCAAAATTGCGTTGCTTAACAAAATTTCGTGTGGAGTGGTTGGACCAAGAGGACATTATTGGTACAAATTTTGGTACATGGTGCACTGAAGGAAAATATGATTTTACTGCTTTTTGCCATTTTTTCAACAGTTCAGTGCCTATAAGCAATACTAGATTTTCGCGATTGAGGCAGCATGCTAAAACATTCAAGCATAAACAAAACTCTGAAAAACGTCAGAAGGATCCTTCTCAAGCTCTGTTTGTTCTTATTACAAGTGGTAAAGGGTTCCGTTTAGTTATAAAATCAAAGAATAGTGGAATTTGTACTTGGGTCATGAGTGAGGAAGAAATAATAAAATTATCTTTGTTCCAATTTTGTTTAGTTATTTAGTCTATAAAGTACACTGTTTTTTCAAAAATTATTCTTTCATATACTGGAAAGTCATTTCAGATGTAAGTTTTAATTTTGTTTGAGTTTTTTTTAAACATAATCATTGATAAGAATAACTAAATAATATATGATAAGTATTATTTCTTTTCTCATAGCAAAATTATTCGTATTATGTGTCCTATATTTGTCCTATATTTTTTGTGGAAAATGTCCTATATGTGACAAGTCGATCACTTCTACCCCTGCAATAAATAGACTTGGAAACTTCTTATCGATCCGTCACGATGCAAACTTATTTTAATCCTTTCCTGAAAATCAATTTATATTAAAAAATTCGTATTGTTTCTTCTGTGTCTTAACATGACTCATCAGTTAAAAGAACGAATTTTTCTTCATTCATAGAATTTTCATTTTGTATTTACAAATCCAAAATCTCAGTAGACAAAACGTCATCGTGTCACGAAGTCAAAAATTGCATAAAAATTGAAAAGAAAAACAATAAAATATGTTTTCTGTTTTCTTTTCCATCTTTTAACTTTTAATGATGAAATAAAAAGTCAGTTTGAATGAAAATAATTTTTCCGCCATGAGTTAACCTTTTGTTTTTCGTCAAAAGTTATTCCGTCACTCATAGAGTTGCCCCGAAATGATATGACACTATGTGCAGATGATTCACATTGGATAAAATAATATGAGATATATATTTGCAGTTCACTTTTGGCTGATTAAGTCAATATTGAATCTTAAAGCATTTTCAGTCAGAAAACAATTCATTTTCTAAAAGCAGTTCCAGTTTCTAGGAACCTTTCTGAAGCAAAATATGTATCGTATTTTTCTTCAAATTTGTACCTATTCGAATTTTTTTAATGAGTGAAATATATTATGATCCCATTTTTAAACTGAATGATAGCAAGCAAGCTGAGGTTGCATAATTTCTGGAAATTTTGAGGCAGTGGGTTGAAAAAAAAAAATCTTTTTTTTTTGAAAAAATGGGAAAAGATTTTTTACAACTTAAAATGTACTTTACTAGTTCTAATTTCGTAGTAAACGCAAAAGGCCCGGGAGAAGGCCTCCAAACTCCATCTCCTAACATCGGCAGAAATGGTCAAAATTGCCTATTTGAAACTTCAATTTCAAAAAACTTCAAAAGGGAGATGTGAACCACTTTTCTTAACGTCATCAAAAATGACCTACACTTGCGTTTTAGTACTTCAGTTCGGAAAAATTGCCGGGATCGGCCCTTCCTTGTATCCGTTCTTGAAAATAAATAATTTTTACTTATCGGTCATACCGATTAATCGGTACTGCCGATTAATCGGAGCATCCCTAGTACAGAAATACCCAGTAAATGAAAACAAATTAGAATTTTTACTTAAACATTTCCACTAATTATATTAAAGTACGAGTTCTTTCTTTCGTATACATAACAATTTTAGTCTGAGAAATACAAAAGGTTCAAAAAACTGAAATCCGACAGCGGCAATAAATACTTTTAGTGTTTATTGCCGCAGTCGGATTTAGCACTAAACTAAGAACACTAACTAAGCACTAAACCAAGAACAAGGTAAGTGCTGTTTGATATTGTTGTAGCTGAGAACACATGACTACGGCAAAAAACACTAAAAGGTAAGAATAAGGTAGGTGTTGTTTGATATCGTTGTAGCTGAGAACGCATGACTACGGCATTTGAATGTACAGTCGGATCCCGCTACAACGCGATCCGACTTACGCGAAATGGCTATAACGTGAGTTTTTCATGAGTAATGATTTTTTAAGTGCGGACACAAATGACTCGCCTGCAACATGAAATTTTTCGGAAAAGAGCGGCGTAGAGTTAGAATGGGCTTCGTTGACACTAAATATTGGTTTTGTGAATGGACTTTCATCTCTTTAGCATCACTGAAAGCGAAGTTCACCCACTGTATTAGTCTAAACAACGCTTTGCTTTGGTTTATACAAATAACCGCTCCGATTCTTAACTTTTTTTTTTTCATTTTACATATGAATGTTGATAAAATACATTCTGATAACATTCTGATCGCGCTGCATAAACCTTCTTCATTTTTTAAATTATAAATATATTTACTATATCTATATTGTTAAGTGCTATAATAATGCTGTAGTGTAATACTGTAAGTACCATACTGCTTTATTTTAAATTTCTCTCCCCCATTAATCATTGCTTTTGTGCTAAATTACAGAATTTTATGTCAAATAATAACACTTTTTCTAAAATACAGAAAAAATCGGTTCTTTGTAAAAGATACTGCAATATATAGTTAATAAATGGTTTGAAACAATATGAGAGGTGTTTACAAACGTCTGAAACAATTAGGTATGCTTATAAAAAATTATTAAACATATCTTGTTCTACAACGTGAAATTCCGACTTACGCGAGGTGTCTTGGAACGCATCCCTCGCGTAAGTCGGGACTCGACTTATACTAATAATGTAAAGCTGATGAGTTTGTTCGTTTTCACGCGCTAATCTCAGGAACTACTAGATCGAATAGAAAAATTCTTTTTGTGCTGAATAGTCCATTTATTGAGGAAGGCAATAGGCTTTTTTTTTAAAAAATCAGATTGACCGAAATATTTTTAATATCAAATTAAATGTTTAATCAATTGTTTAGTTCTATGAATTCCCAAGAGATGGCGGAGTAAGTTTAGTTCTATGAAATCCTAATAGATGGTGGGTTAAGTTAACTCATCGAGAGGGTGCTGGCAGACAGTCGATAGCTGCGAGCAACCATGCCGCGCGGCTCAGACGCGTAGTCGGCTTCGTTGTTGTAGTCAGAGAACTGATTTTTGAACGCATTTTTTTTCGATATTCTGGGACGGGAGCGTATGTTTGTATGAATTGAAAATTTGTGTGTGTAGATAGTCTATAAATTAACTACTTAAGCTGGCAATCAAGTATGAACTACTCATTCATGTCCAAATATTTCTAAGTTATCAAATTAAAATAGTTTTTTTTATACTTAAAATATGTTTCCCCAATATAATATATTATATAGGCCATTTAAGAAAGTGCAATAAAGTTTTCACACTTTTTATTTCTGTTTTAGTGCGTAAATTAACTAGCAAAATTGCTCAATTTCAAAGACCTGTATCTTTTTTACAAACCAAATACACAAAACAATATATATATAACATGTATAGTACTTGAATGGAATATTGAATTGGTCAAGAAATTTTCATTTTAATTCCATCCCCTTTTGGTTTACAGGGGTCTAAAAATGTCATTTTTCTCAATTTTCTGATCTTTGAAGGGCTGTAATTTATAAAGGGTAAACAAACACACAATTACAGCAATATTTTCTCATTAGTGTGACTCCAGTGATAAGTTTTTGCCATATTTCACTTTGTATTTTTATCCCCTAAGCGAGTTATGACCCTTTGAAATGAGTAAAAATTTTACATTTGACCTTGAACTTTAACCTGTTGCCATTATTTTAATTATTAAGTTACGGCCACGTAACTCAGCATGTAAGACTATCATCTTATACACTTTAACATCAAAGCGTAAAATTAACTGCCATAAATGTAATTCAAATAGATTTTGGCCAAAATGCAAAGGTCTAAAAGTCCCATTTTTGACTGCGAAAATCATTTTTGATGACCTCTAAAAAATCAAGGGTTAAGGTTAGAGAAAAAACAAAAGTGGTTTTAAACATCATTCATATGCACCTTTTTGGGATATAAGTTTCAAAAAAATTAAAAATGGTCGAGCGCACTCATCCGTTGAATCTGGATGGAATGACCCGGACATGATTTGATTTTGTAGGACTTTTCTATTGGGTTTTGTTTTCCTTATTTCATCAACGTTTTTTTCTGTTCTTATAGTTGAAGACAATTACTTATCTAAGTAAATAATTTGATTTATTCAATTGTAATTGTTCTTTATAGCGTTTTTATTCTAGAACTACCCGGCAGAAACCCGGATACCCGAGTAGTTGAATTAATGTTATTAACGCGCAAGTGACAAAGAATTTCATTAGAACTAAATAAATAGGCATGTCTAACCTGTTTTACTCAATAAGTTTGAATGTTTGAATGAATCGTCTTATTGAGTAAACAATGACATGTTTTACTCAATAAGTTTGAATGTTTGAATGAATCGTCTTATTGAGTAAACAATGACATGTTTTACTCAATAAGGTTGAATGTTTGAATGAATCGTCTTATTGAGTAAACAATGACATGTTTTACTCAATAAGTTTAAATGTTTGAATGAATCGTCTTATTGAGTAAACAATGAAATGTTTTACTCAATAAGTTTGAATGTTTGAATGAATCGTCTTATTCAGTAAACAATGACATGCTTTACTCAGTAAGACGATGATATCAAACAGCACTTGCCTTACTTCTTACCTTTTAGTGTTTTTTGCTGTAGTCGTTTTTCAGTTTTTTGAACTTTTTTTTATTGAGCAATCACGATTGCTTATTGCTTTCATTTGACTGTTTTTGGCGTGCTATCATTTTATTTTCCCGCCAGCACCCTCTGCAGCACCACCGTCGACCGGCTCCTCACGATGCTGCTCCTCTAGCGAAAGCCGTCTCCCGGTTGCGTCCATATCCTACACACACAAGCATACATACACAACTACACACACATACACCTACACACACACCTACACACACATACACAAACACATACTCACACGCAAACATATACACACAACTACCCACCATTCATGCCTGCACACAGACACAAGCACATATGCCTACACACACATACACATACCCCTTCCCCACGCACACAAACACTCATACACACAACTACCCACACACTCATGCCTGCACACAGACACGAAAACACATGCCTACACACACATACACATACTCCCTACACACAAACACACATACCCTCCACACACACACACACACACTCATGATTGCGAAAAACATAATTTGAATTGAAAATGACAAAATTCAAATTAATATTTTTTTAAAATTATTTCCGTTTTAAAAATAATAGCGTAAGTAATACACACTTAACCAATGCGGAACTTTAGAAAAAAGGGGGTACACAAGATGTCGAAAGAGTAGTTAAGTTAGAGGTAAAAGCATCTTCATCTATTTGTGTAGAGGAGCAAGAAGTCATGATGATTTTATACGCACAACATTGGCGTCCCGAAAATTAATGCCAAGAAATGCAGCCTCCTCCTTCAAAATAATAAAACTCTGCAATCATTTCAAATTTTACCTGTCAAATGGCCGGCTTAAATATCGTACGATATTAAAATAGATATACATATTTTTTCATCGGCAAAAAAACTTTCTAAGCAACCTTTTCCTCCACAGATGATTAAAAAATAATATGCATAATCAATTTAAAAAATAAGATATTTGCATATTTGGCCCAAACCCAGGTCTTTCTGACCGGGGGTCTAAATATGTTTTGATTATCAAAAACATTTTTACACGAACATTGAATGTCAATACACAACTTTTCCCACCACAGGCGATTGAAAGAACTATACTTAAGAAAATTTTAAAAGTTTTTAAAATTGTGAACTTTTACGTAGTCGGCGAAACTTCAAGGGGATCTAAATACGTTTTGGTTATCAAAAACTTTTTTGCAGCAAAATTTAATGCCAATACACAACCTTTCCCACCACAGGCAATTAAGATTAAAAAAATAAAGTTAAATCGTCCCACTCTAATGTATCTCTAGTGATTTAACCTAATAACGAATACTCGGCAAAGTCTGGCCAAATATTCGGTATACGGAAAAATCACATGCCAAGTAAAAGCATAACAAGAAGTTTGCATGTAAAGTTTCACACTTTCAAATTTAGGGAATTTTGATGTTTTCGTTAGCGTCAGAGTATTTAAAACTTGAAGAAAAACACCGTATCTTGTATAAAAGGATAATCGAAATAACTACAGGAAAATAAACATAGTAGATAACCACCGAGTTTACACAATTCTTCAATTATATTAATTTTATTTTTCAAAATAAATTGAAAAATAAACATATGAGTAAGTAATAAAATAGTAATAATTATTTTTTCAGCAAAAAATTTATGATAAAAGCTATTTTTGGAACAGTCAAGCTTATAGAAATAGTCTTCAGATTAGAAAAAAAAACCCCTGTTACATTTCATGTTTAACATTTGGTTTTGATTTTTTTTTAAAAACACGTTTACTTGTTATTATTATTTTTTTAAAGGTATTTACTTTCGCTGTATTATAAATGTATTGCGTATAAAGAGAGAATATCTTATATTTTGCCACTAATCTGCTCTAAATATTGCAAGTTTGCAATCTTTAACCATGAACCATGGAAAAGGTGTCACATATTCTTGTGTGGTCACTTTCGTAAACAGATTTTACGGTAGTTGAAATAATTAAGTAATGTCTAAATGAAAGTAGCAACTAGTATGTATTTAGAGTGCAATTCCATGAAAATGACAAAACTCTTTCTTTCTACTCATTTTATAGGAATGATCTTATAATTATTTCAGTCACTTTAATCATTTTTATTTCATTTAAAACACAGTCACTTACACTCTTATTACATTATGCACACTTTTATTACATTCTACTCTTGCTATTCCGTCACGAAACAAACTTTCAAGTGCGTGAAAACTGTTTCAAAAATTCTTATTTCTGTAAAATATTCAAAAGCTTTGCCGAGCAAAATGTCAATTAGCAAATATGCTCACAAATTGGAAAATAAAAGATCTTTTTTTTTTCCCAGTTCCTTTTGACAGTAAACGCTGAAGTGCAAAGAAAAAAATAGTTGATGTGTGCATCACATGATTTCCTTTTACTCCAATTCAATGTCATTTCCCCATTATTGCCAATTTTAATGTGATTCAATAGTTTACTCTCTAAATATCACCAACAGTAGCCAATTTGAAACCAAATTGAAAAAAAAAAAAATCACCACAAATTTGTTGCCAAGTTGGCGACAAAACTTGGCGATCAAAAGACTTGGCGACCAAGATCTTGGCGACAAATTATAACACCACTTGAGTTTACATCGAAATTAACAATGATTTTCCCCCAAAAAGGGGCAAAAGACCCCTTTAGAAACACCCGAATGCAACTAAAAGGGGAGGTGCACAACTAGACGTACCAAATTTCAACTTTCTAGGACGTACCGTTCTTGAGTTATGTGACATATATACACACATACGCACATATACAGACGTCACGAGAAAACTCGTTGTAATTAACTCGGGAAACGTCAAAATAGATATTTCGGGCGTCTATACGTTCTTAGGTACATGTACGTGTGGTCGGGTCGGAAAAAAAACTCAACATTCATTTGGGGGTGAGCAAAATAGAAATGAAGGCCGATTTTTGAGTGAAAATTTTTTCGCGAATACAATACTTCCTTTTTTGTAAAAGGAAGTAAAAAACGTGGAAATAATTCCACTGTTATAAGTCGGACTTTAATTGTTCACTAAACATGTCATTCCGTCCCACGTGGAGTTGCCCCATCAAGTAAAGTAGGAAAAAGAGTTATTTTCCTCTTCCCACATACCCAAAAAGCGTGAAATCATTTAAAGGTTAGGAATTAGTTGCTGCGAAAACAAAACAGGACATCGCCTATTCATTTTCAGTTACAACTTGACGCCGTGACATCTCAAAAAATGTATTCATTCGGAAAATTTTGTTCGGCAAATTGTGAGACCCAATTTTTTAACGCCCGAATGTTTGTTTTGATGAAGATACGAATGTGTACATATACCCGTATTTTATCATTGGACGAAATTCGGAGTTCCATTCGGCAAACTGAGAATTCCCCGAAATTTAAGGTCGAGAATTAATTGGACCGTGGACCTTCCAAATAGCTCAAATCGATCAAAAATATGATTTTTTTTTTATTCCGTGGAAGTAACAATATATGAAGTGCGCTGAATCGTATGAAAAAACCTCTTGTTGATCTGATGTTTTATCGCGAAGTTATATGCGTTTAAAAAAAAGTAAACCATTTTCGATTAAAATGGCTGTAAAACATGTAAACAAAGTCGAAAAACTAAGTAAAACAACAAAAAAATACATCATTATGCTGATTTTCATGACAATCGGTTGAATGGGGCAGAAGTTGCTACTCTGCAGTGCCACCTGGTGGCGAGTGGCTTCAATGAGCATATTAGGCACCTTCTCCGTGGAAAAATACATATATATAGCAATTTTCATAATAATGGGTCCAGGTATCCAGTGAAGCCGTGACTCTACTCAAATTTTGTACTCACGCAGTTTGCAAGATCAATCCATCGCTAAAAATATCAAATAGAAAAAGTTTTAAATCCCCCCGTTGCATGAAAAGCCATAAAACAATAAAGAAAGAATTTATTTGTTCAAGCTCAAGAAAGATGGCAACAGCTAACTTCTTATCAATGAGATCTTTCACGCGAATTAATTTCTGCATTTTATTCGTATTTATCCAATGGATTGTGACTTAAATTGGAATAAAAAAGGAACGATCGATCGGATTTTTTTCGAACTGGTCTATAAATATTCCCAGTACCAAAAATAACAAACGGTGAAAGTTTCAGCCAAATCTGCCGGGTAGTTTTTGAGTTCATGGATGACATACAGACAAACATTCATTTTTATATATAAAGATTCGCAACAAAAACTATTGCTTTACGCGAAAAAAAAATACTGTGCAGTTAATAATGGACCAATCTTTAAATGGATACCTAAAGTTCTTGGCAATGTTCTGTTCTCTGATAAAATGCAAATTGTTTGAGAAAAAAGCAAAAATTGAGTCGCGTGAAGCATTTTAAAACTTTAATTTTAAATTTCAAAATGTTTAATTTTAATTAAATTTTTATTTTGTTGCATTGTTTTTGCTTGATATTTTGCATGCTAATAAACTTACTAACTTTTATGCCCAGTTTTACATTTCGAAATTAATAAATAAAAGAAAAAGCTTTTAAGGTCCACCGTCCCCTTAACAAAAGAAAAGCAATTTCTTGACAATTTCTTGAAAGAATCCTATTGATACGCACTCATTCTTTTTCATTCGTCACGCTTCAAAATGCCGGATCTCGGAGGTGCTCTTCGTTTTCGCTGGAATTCCCCATTTCGATCGTCATGATTCAGTTACCGAACTTAGCAATCGGAAATATGTCCACAAAAAGTAGGCCAGTCGTCTACGAAAGAGAAACTCCTTTTCCAACATTTAAGACGTTCCCGTAGACTTCTTGTGCGTTTCATTTTTTCCAAATCGGATACATTTCGGTGAATCAATTACGAAAGAGAAACTCCTTTTCCAACATTTAGACGTTCCCGTAGATTTCTTATGCGTTTCATTTTTCCAAATCGGATACATTTCGGTGAATGAACTACGAAAGAGAAACTCCTTTTCCAACATTCAGACGTTCCCATAGACTTTTTGTGCGTTTCATTTTTCCAAATCGGATACATTTCGGTGAATCAACTACGAAAGAGAAACTCCTTTTCCAACATTTAGACGTTCCCGTAGATTTCTTATGCGTTTCATTTTTCCAAATCGGATACATTTCGGTGAATCAACTCTGTATTTTGATCGATGATTTTGCGTTTTTATTCGTTTCTTATGCAGTCGAACCTCCATATATTGAACTTCCACATATCGAAATTTTTTATATATCGAAATCCCAGCAAATTTCTATGTTCATTATATAGAAAAATTGTTTCTATGTATCGAAAATATCTCTATATATCGAAATTTTTTCGAGACATTCGTAGATTTTTTTTTCCACTTTAGACTGTTTGGCTCATGAAAAATGAAAGTTAGAGGAAAAAATTACGTTCACTAAAGGTTGCTACGGAACTCATAAGAAATCTGGGGTTGAAGGGTGTGTAGTTAAGTCGTTGTTCCGTTCTGAAGGTCTTAAATTCCCTCAAGTTTATTTCAAATCTTAATACTGTAACCAGTAACACTGTAAAATCAGTTACAAGTTATATCTTTTGTCTGTTGATTATCATTTCTAGTCTTCTTATCTTCAGTAAAAATCATTCAAGTTAAGTAGATTGATTCTTTTTCTTTTCTCTCGATCACATTGTTAATTCGAAAGTCCCCTCATGTTGCGATCGAGTTGAATTGCCGAAGAATATGAAGATGTATGGTTGGTGTCAAAATGTAATTTCTGTTAATTTTTTAATCCTTAACTTTCATTTAATCCGATACTCGTATAAATCAAAAATTGGGATTCATACACCAAAATTAGCTTTTATTTTAATGTTTTAGGATACTTCTTTACTAATAATAAAGCAGAAAGTCTCTCTGTCCGGAGGATGTCTGGATGTCTGTAGGATGTTTGTAGGATGTCTGTGACGCGCATAGCGCCTAAACCGTTCTGCCGATTTTCATGAAATTTGGCACAAAGTTAGTATGTCGCATGAGGGTGTGCACCTCGAAGCGATTTTTCGAAAATTCGATGTGGTTCTCTTCTTATTCCAATTTTAAGAAAAAAAATATCATAAATTACGAAATTATCATAACGTGGAACCGCAACATGGGCACAAACCAATTGGCGAGATACGAAATGATCATAACGTGGAACTGTAACGTCGGTACAAGCCAATTGGCGAGAAAATTCACCATACATTATTTGTAAATATACAAGCGAACCAAAAGACCTTTAATTTTTCTATTACGGGCGAAGCCGTGCGGGTGTCACTAGTTTATGATAAAATAAGATTGTTTCTATATATCGAATTTTTTTCCGGCAATTTGCTACTTCGATATATGGAGGTCCGACTGTACTTCGTTTCACACTTTTTTTGACGTCGCAATCTGCCAATCTCAGTATATGGCCAGCTAATTATCACCCTTCTATTTTGATTTCTATAATCAATATAATATTTTAACTCGGTAATGAACATTATCTAAATGGGAACGAACGTTGTAGAAAAGCTAGAAATACACTAGTAGAAGTCTTTCTGCTATAGTTTTGATCTTTTTACGTATTTGACCTATGAGCCCTTGCTTATAAAACTCTATAAAGGATGGCTTCGGCCCAAACATTCAAACTATCTACAGTAGGCGCCGCTTAATGTGATCACGGTTAATGTTATCATTCGCTTAATGTTATCAGAATCACGAAGTCCCGGAACACTTGTATGTTAACATACATTAAAAAAGTCGGATATTGTAATCAGCGTCTTCGTTTGATGTTATCACTTTTTCATAAACTTTGAATTTTTTCCCCGTTTTTGTTCCTCAGTGACCAGAAATACATAGGCAAACCCTGACGGGAAGAACTTTCTGTGTAGCATTTTGTGGTTTTCAATAGCAGTTCAAAATTTTTCTAGCAATGAAGCTACAGAAAGTTCGCCCCCCTCTGATCACAGACTCCCAGACTCCCCCTAAGAAAACTTTCTTTTACACCTAAAAAAAATCAGTCGCTGGACATGGCATTGATGTACGACCTCCATTATTGCCATTGCTTTGTAAACTATTAAAGAATTGTGTCGAGATTGAAAACAAAGCGAAGTTAAATTGAAATTTAAACAACAAGCAAAACCATACTGGAAAAGATAGAAAAGCTGAATGTGCTTTGAAACTGGTTTACGAATGTCAGGGAAAACGGTCATATTTTACTGTCACCTATTACTATGTGATTAAAAATTGCATAATTTAGCTTTAACTTTTCATAATTCGGATATTTCCATTCTGTTTATTTAACAATTTAAAACTGCGTTCAGTTGAGTCATTGTGATTTTAATTTGAGGTTGCCAAAATAAATGCACCTTAATTGGAA
Source organism: Uloborus diversus (assembly GCF_026930045.1). NCBI lineage: Eukaryota > Metazoa > Arthropoda > Arachnida > Araneae > Uloboridae > Uloborus > Uloborus diversus. The sequence continues at coordinate 1,217,629 of NW_026558318.1, read as the reverse complement.
AAAAATCATTATTTTGTGTCTCCTGGGTTCTTTTCGGTTATTGTTATCAGTCGGTTATTGTTATCAAATTGTATTTGTCCCAAAGTGATCACATTAAGCGGCGCCTACTGTATTTTGAATTCTGTAATCAATATAATATTTTAACTCAGTAATGAACATTATCTAAATGGGAACGAACTTTGTAGAAAAGCTAGAAATACACTAGTAGAAGCCTTTCTGCAATAGTTTTGATCTTTTTACGTAGTTGACCTATGAGCCCTTGCTCTTTGGCCCGAACATTCAAACTATCTACAGTCGTCTCCCGCTACAACGCGATTCGACTTACGCGAAATGGCTACAACGCGAATTTTTCACGAGTGACGAATTTTAGAGCTAACGCGATTTTTTCGCCCGCAACACGAATATTTTTGGAAAGAAGTATCAGCTTCGTTGTTGGCGACTAAATATTTATTTCATGAATGTTATTGCATCCCTTTCAGCATCACTGACAGCCAAAGTTACCACACCAAACTAGTCTAGTGCATCAAATAACCACTCCGCATCTTTCATTTATTTATTTTTTCATTCTAAATATAAAAGTTGTTTGAAGTATAATGGCACTTTTGTCACTTCATCTAAAGTTTGTGAAGATGGGAAGAAAAAGGAAGTTTCCGACAAAAAGAAATATACAAAAACGCTTAAATTCATTTTAATTTTACGTCTTTCATTCCCATTGGTCATTCATTTTGTTCATCTTGAAGTATTTCATGTTGAATTACAGTTTTTTTATTTTTTAAATACAGTAAAAGTTTATTTCTTTATGCAAGAAACTGTAGTGTATGGTTAAGGAATGCCTTAGAGCAGTTTGAGGGGTGTTTATAAGTATTTGATGTGCGTTAAAAGATTTGTTTGCATATATTTTTCCACAACGCGAAATTTCGACTTACGCGAGGAGTCTTGGAACGCATCCCTTGCGTAAGTCGGGACTTGACTGTCTATCTGTTCAACAAAACCACATATTTGAGTAAAAAAATCCTAGAAATTCGTCTCTCTCTCTCTCGGTATACTTTGTAATATTTTTTTTTTGAGCAATCACGATTGCTTATTGTTTTCATTTGACTATTTTGGCGTGCTATCATTTTATTTTCTCACCAGCACCCTCTGCAGCACCACCGTCGACTGGCTGCTCACGATGCTACTCCTATAGCGAAAACCGTCTCCAGGTTGCGTCCATATCCTACACACACAGGCGTACACACACACGCATACAAACTCACACACCTACACACACACGAACGCCTACACACATGCGCGTACACACACAGCACTGCATACACAACATGCACACACATGCATACATACACACACACACACACGAACGCCTACACACACATATCCGTACACACACAGCACTGCGTACACAACGTGCACACACATGCTTACATACACACACACACGCACCCACACACATGCGCCTACACAAACACACACGCGCATACATACACACACACGCTCTTGATTGCGAAAAACATAATTTGAATCAAGATGCCAAAAATTCAAATTATTTTTTTTTTTTTAATTTTTCTTTTTTTTCCTGACTGTAGAATATTTTATTATTTAGGAATAGGATGTAAAGTTACAATTACAGTAAACTCCCGATTAATCTGCGGGCGGCTTATCCCCTGCCTTTCACACATTCAAAAAAAAAAAAGAAAAAAGATTAACTGAAGGTAGATACAGTAGGCACCGCTTAATGTGATCACTTTGGACAAATACAATTTGATAACAATAACCGATTGATGACAATAGCCGAAAGGAATCCAAGACGCACAAAATGAAGATTTCTTCGACTAAGGACCATTTATTTTTACACCTGCTGATTGAAATTACAATGGCTCAATTAAACGCAGTTTAAAATTATTCATTAGCAGAAAGGAATAGTTCTTTTTTTTCATCAATTAAACCATCCGTCCGATGCTACAAAGTATTTTTTTTACCCATTTTTTTAAAAGCAAGAAAAAAAGTTTTTAAAGTAAAGTTTTTTCTACATTAACGAACCGTTTTTCTCGCGCATCCTTTTTTCTGACATTCGTAAACCACAGTTTCAAAGCAGATTCAAATTCCCCATCTTTTCCAGCACGGTTTCACTTGTTTCAATTTTTATTTAGCTTCACTTTGTTTTCAATCTCGTCATTTTTTTTTTCTTTTCTGTTTTTTGTAATTTACAAAGACAAATTCTTCTGCTTTACTGATACTGATAAGAAGGTAGCTTCTTTTCCCGGAAGCTAATTGTCACTGTTTGGCTTTGCATTTCTGTCGATGAAGGAACAAAATAAGGGAAAAATTCAAAGTCTTTGAAAAAGTGATAACAATAAACGAAGGCACTGATCACAATATCCGATTTGTTAAACACATGTTAATATACAAGTGTTCCGGGACTTCGTGATTCTGATAACATTAAACGAATGATAATATTAACCGTGATCACATTAAGCGGCGCCTACTGTAGATGTGCACATTTTAACTTAACAAATGCTGGGTGCATGTTTGGACAGTCCTGTTTTTTCTCTGTCTCCCCTCCAATGGCATCAAACCCTCCAAGGTTACCGGAACCTGACCAATTGAAACATACTTCTTTAGATCTACACCACTTACTGATTTTTAAATCTACCCTACTTATTGATTTTTATACCTGCAATTACTTACCCCCCTCCTCTATGCGTTTTTGGAGTAACAATTTGTTGCAGTTAATCTGTTTGCACTATTAAGGGGTCACAGTATCTTTCAAAGATTTTTTTTAAATTTAAGTAAATTTTATATTTCTTTGAAACCATAACATGCATACTTATTTCGTAATCAATAATTTATTTTCAAAATTTAAAAAATATTGTCTATTTTTTTTAAAAATTCAAAAAATTTAGGAAATTTTCAATTTTTTAAAATCCCTAAGGCTTTTTTATTTTTTTTTACTAATTAAAAAAAAGTTTTTTGCTAAATGATCACTATAATCATCTCTAAAGGTCTGTGCATTCATTTGCTTTTGAGTTCATTAGAAAAGTTTCTGTGATTAATTATATAAAAAATAAAAGTTTTTAAAAAAAAATTGGTTTTTAAAGTTTTAACATGCTTTAAACATTTGAGTCATTTCTAAAATGCTTATCCAATGCACAGTTTTGTCAAATATGTTATCCCAATTGCAAAAAGTATTACTTTAAAGCTGTTATGTTATCCCAATTGCAAAAAGTATTACCTTAAAGCTGTTATGTTATCCCAATTGCAAAAAGTATTACTTTAAAGCTGTATCTTTAAAAGAAAAAAAAATCCTTAGGGATTCTAATGACATGAAAACACAAAAAAACCATCATCGAGAAAAACCAATTTAAAGTTTTTCTTTTGCAGAAGAACACATAGCGAGCACGGCTTAAAACCACTCATAACTTTTTAAATATTTGAACTCAAGCAATGAAACTTTTCCCCTGTGTTCAGAATAGTTTTTAGTTTTGAAATAAGCAATAAATTTTTTTCTGATCGTTTCATCATTTTTGAGGTACTGTAACCCCTTAGCTCGCGTATGTGTGTCATGTTTTTGTAATAATGAGCTATCTTTTTTTTATCTTTTACATGCATTCTTTACACACTGTGTTACCAATTTAGTTATAGTTTAAATGTATGAGAGTGTTATCGATATTTTAGAGCTATTTTGTACATTAGCGTCGACTTACCGAATTCGTGGATTATGGGGTCTAAGGACCCTTAACCTTCAAAATTTTCGATTTTCTGAAAAAAAATATATGTTATGCATAGTTTAATTCTGAACAATTTGATATCTTATTTATTAACATACGCCAAAAACTTTTCAAGTTATCGTAAAAATGCGTAAACTTTCCCATAGAGATTTATGTTAACAGCAGCTCTTTAAGCGTCTTTTTTTCAGGTGCCGGTTTCTTCGGTTTTCTCGTTTTCCGCGCATAATATCTCGGAAAGTTTCTTATATATTTCCGTAAAACTTTTCATACTTGTTTGTCTGGTTTATATTTATGACCTGAACCTAAATTTATTTATTTTTTTAAAATTATTTATTTATTTTTTTTGAAATTTTATAAGTTAATATCGAAAATTTCCAAAATTTTGGGCAAAAATATATTTTTTTATATTAACTTTTATTTTTAGTTGAAATTTAGGTTCAGATCATAAAAATATACCAGACAAACATGCATGAAAAGTTTCACGGAAATATATAAGAAACTTTCTGAGATATCATGCGCGCAAAACCAGAAAACCGAAGAAACCGGCATCTGAGAAAAAGAGGCTGAAACAGCTGCTGTTAACATAAAACTCTATGGGGAAAGTTTACGCATTTTTACGATAACTTGGAAAGTTTTTGGCGTATGGTAATAAATAAGGTATCAAAGTGTTCAGAATCAAACTATGCATAACATATATTTTTTCCATAAAATCGAAAATTTCGAAGGTTAAGTGTCCTTAGACCCCTTATCCGCGATTTCGATTATCCGCGGTTAGTGTGCCACCCTTTTTCACGGAAAATCACTTACTTTCTATACTCTTGGTGGCGAATCATAGGATGATGAACTTAGGCAAGTCATTTGTCCCTTCCGAATACAAAAATTGTTGAAATTTTTTCTCTATACTAAGCACCAAGAAAATAAGCAAAACCATAGTCTATTACATGAAAAGTGATAGCGGAAGTACATAATGTAACATGAAACCCGGAAAAACCGTTATATTATCGATGATAATAGTTCTTTTTTTGTTATTTCCGTTCCTTTTCCCTCGCTATCAAAAATGTTTAAATTTAGATGTTCCGGCGAGATTCATCTTAATATGCGGCAAACGAGCTGATGTGTGCATCACATGACTTCCTTTTACTCCAATTTAATGTCCTTTTCTCATTTTTGGCAGTTTTAATGTGATTCAGTAGTTTTCTCACCAACAGTGGCCAAATTAAAACCAGATTTAAAAAAAAAATCATCAAATTTGACGCCAAGTTGGCGAAAAAACTTGGCGACCAAAAGACTGCCGATATGTCGCCAAGTGTCCGCCAAATTATAACACCACTTCTTTTTACATCGAAATTAACAATGATTTCCTCCCAAAAAGGGGCAGAAGACCCCCTTACAAACATCCAAATGCAACCAAAATTGAAAGTGCACAACTAGACCCCACTAGGAGTCCACGTACCAAATTTCAACTTTCTAGGACATCCCGTTTTTGAGTTATGCGAGATACATACACACATACATACGTACATACGGACGTCACGAGAAAATTCGTTGTAATTAACTCGGGGGTCGTCAAAATGGATATTTCGGGGGTCGGTATGTTCCTAGGCATATATCCACGTGTGGTCGGCTCGAAAAAAAAAATTAAACATTCATTCGGGGTTGAGCAAAGTGGAAATTAAGGCCGATTTTTGAGTGAAATTTTTTTCGCGAATACAATACTTCCTTTTTTGTAAAAGGAAGTAAAAAAGGTCGGGAGCTGAAGACATTTTCCCAAAGAAACAAGGACCGAGATCCAATTTAGAATTGAGTATCACATTATTTGCTTTATTATTTTTACAACAAGCACTCACTTGACGTTTTCCCCCCCATAGATTTTCGAATCCAATTCCGAGATCCGCAATGTATTTGTGTTAGGAGTCCTCATTAAAGATTTGTTGACGTTCTGAGGAATAAATAGAGAATGCGAAAACCGGTTCCAATGACGTAAGCGGCAGGCGGCATCTCGTCACAGGGTGGCAATATCAGTTCCGTTTTTAATTTGGCGGTCATTGGCTTTCGAATGGAATGACTTTTCGAAATTCGTTTTTCCCTACCCTTAGCTAGATACTTTCACTCGCACTTCAGAACTCGTTTCCATACGAATGCAATGTCAATTCTATTCGAGTTTTCGAAAGAGAGCCGCGTCTCACGACTTTCAAATCATTTCTATCTTTATCCTTTTACTTTCGCGCCGTCTACTTCCGTATATCCCAATCAGAAATGCTCATCAGAGTGACGATTTCTTCTCATCAATCAGGATAAGAATCACTTTTTAAATTCATCAAAAAGTTTAAAATGTTAAGGGGACCGTGGACTTTAGGGTGTGTCTTATAATGCACATTTTAAAAAAGTTTTGAATTTCTTATGGGGCACCCGTTTAATTGCTTCCTTTTGATGAAAAAATACACACATAAAAGTTTCATTGAATTTGAACATAATTTAGGGGGTGCTACCAGTGATTAAAAATTACATTCAGTGTGAAAAAAATAGTGTAAAAATCAACTCCCCAATATATCTTGTCATATTTTTAATCAACATGAAATTGGGTTGGTTGGGTTTAACGTAACACAAATACCTATTTTTTATATATACAAGAAAATAATAAGCATTTCATGGTTGTCATTTTTTGTAATAATGTCAAAAAAGCATCCAAAGGTACGGTAATGCCATTCATATATCATATCTTTTACATTCAGCAACATCGTAGTTTTTCTCTTTGTTACTTCCATGTGACAATACAAACTTTTTACTGATTGCTACTTATTATACAAACTAAATAAATAAATTTAAAAAAAATAAAAAGAGAGAGTTGACAATTTTTGCAGCTGTGGTAGCACCTTCTAAATATTATTCAATTTTTATTTTTCAGATATGAGAATGTTTATTTCATAAAAAGAAACAAAATGAGAGGGTGCCTCATGAAAAAATAACACCTTTAAAAATAAGACGCACCCTAGTGGACATTCCAAATAGCTCAAATCGGTCAAAAATATGATTTTTTTGTTCCGTGGAAATAACAATAAATGAAGTGTGCTGAATCGTATGAAAAAAAACCTCTTGTTGATCTGAAGTTTTATCGCGAAGTTATATGCGTTAAAAAAAAGTAAACAGAGCATGTTTTCGATTAAAATGGCTGTAAAACATGTAAACAAAATCGAAAAACTAAGTGTCAAACATGTAAACTAAGTTTCAATAAATCCTTACATTGGTGTTAATGTCAAATATTTAGTCATCGTGAAAATCTCTGTCGGGAGGTATTAAAATAAGAAGATCATGAAATGTAGGTGAAATTAGAAAATTAGACTTTAACGTTATTTATCTCGGACTGGAAAATTCGATGCTGACACAGAGTGAAAAAAGCTCCATGCGACTTCATTTTTGTTCAATATGCTTCAAATTTCAGAATAGGCTACTTTGGTAGTAGTTTGATAAAACTGGGTATGCATTAAGGTTTAGGAGAATTTTATGTTGCTTTAAAATATTAAAGTTTTGATTTTTATGCACTATTCGCAACAAAAACTGTTGCGTTACTCGAAAAAAAAAATACTGTGCAGTCAACAATGGACCAATCTTTAAGTGGAAACCCAAAATTCTTGGCAATGTTCTGTTCTCCTATAAAATGGAAATTGATTGAGAAAAAAGCAAAAATTGAGTCGCATGGAGCATTTTAAAATTTTTATTTTAAATTTCAAAATTTTGTATTTTAATTAAAATTTTATCTTGTTGCATTTTTTTTTGCTTGATATTTTACATGCTAATAAACTTTATAACTTTCATGCCCAGTTTCATATTTCAAAATTAATAAATTAAAAAAAAAAGCTTTCAAGGTCCGCCGTCCCTTTAATGTAATGAGCTTACATCAAGTTTATGAACTTCTTCTGAGGGCATCCCTGCTTATAGGATGATAACCGTCACATTAGAATTATCAAGATGTGCTGAAACGAAAGGTTCTTCAGTATTGATAGTTTTTTCTTTCAAAGACGCCATTTTCAATTTACAGTTTGGTTCCCAGCAGGAGTCAAACTGGATTTTTCTCCTATTATAGATTTTATTTACAAATATTGTGGAAAATAAATGATGTCATTGATGCACCTACGTAATAATGATGCACGTACGCACCTAATGTATCCTTGTTTTGAGGTTGTTTATTTTTTTTAAAGAAGAAAGTGTTCGAAAGATGAAAAAAAGCTGCATTGTACAAGTGAGATCGAAAAATTTTCCGCCGTTTTTTTGAGCAATCACGATTGCTAATTGTTTTCATTTGACCGTCCTTGAGGTCCGGTTCCTTTTTCAACCCCGCCGCCCTCTGCAGGCGCAGCTCCTCCGGTCTTGAGCAAGGTCCCCCGGAATCCGATTCTCCTGATCGGTGGCGTCCGTGTCTTACACACACCAGACATGTGAAGCAAACAGGATGAAAAATACTAATATTGCATGACTGTTAGTTTACAGTAAACTAGCACAACACTCTTAGTATACTGTACTACACCTGAAAGCTCTTCCATGTATTTTTGTATCCTATTTTAATTGAAATTAACTGGAAGACGTTGAATATAGCTTTCAATGCCCCTTCTTTATTCCTGCATGCAGTATTTTGCTCTCACAAAAAATACTGAATTCAGTAAAAATACTGAAAAATCATATGTCTGACACACGTACGATCATACACACTCACACACATGCACACAGACACACAGACATTCACACACACAGACATTCACACCTTTACACACACATTCACACACACACCTTTACACACATATTCACACACACATACACACATGCACACTCACACACATACACATTCACACACATGCACACTCACACACATACACATTCAGACATATACACATTCACACACAGACATTCACACCTTTACACACACATTCACACACACATACACTCACACCTTTACACACACATTCACACACACACATGCACACTCACACACATACACATTCACACACATGCACACTCACACACATACACATTCAGACATATACACATTCACACACAGACATTCACACCTTTACACACACATTCACACACACATACACTCACACCTTTACACACACATTCACACACACACATGCACACTCACACACATACACATTCACACATATACACATTCACACACACAGACATTCACACCTTTACACACACATTCACATACACAGACACTCACACCTTTACACACGCCAACGTTCAAACACACAGGTCTACGCACAAGCACAAGCCTACACATATACAACTATACACACGTAATCGTCCAAGAGGACGGGCAGACTGGGGGGGGAGGGGGACAGGAGCCGTTTCTAGAAACAATAACTCCAGTGAGTAGGGTTCTGTCGCAACTTGTGATTGCGAAAAACATAATTTGAATTCAAAATTTCAGAATTCAAATTATTTCACTTTTTTTTATGAGAGTGGAGAATAAAGACTATCCAAAGGAATTCTGATTACATGAGTGACAAATAGATGAGCCTTTTCCGCACTAATTACCTACAACTACGAATATGAGGGGACGCAAATCGGTACTTTTTTCACTTTTCTAATACAGGAGAGTCCGCGATTTGTGTTTACTCCAAACCAAACGAGGAGCCCGATTCCTCCCCTCTCACATATATGAATGCTTTGTGTAGTGGGCTAATGAATTGCAAATAGACCATCTACGTGGCATTTGCTAATATTGTACTAATTGGAAAAAAAGAACTCGAAGAGAGGACAAAAATAAATAAGAATTTAATTTGAATTTTGACCTCTTGAATTCAAATTATGTTTTTCTCAATCACGAGTGTGTGTGTGTATGTAGGCATGTGTGTTTATGTGTGTGTGGGGGGGGGTATGTGTGTGGGGGGGTATGTGTGTTTGTGTGTAGGAGTATGTTTGTTTGTGTGTAGGGGGTATGTTTGTATGTGTGTAGGGGGTATGTGTATGTGTGTGTAGGCATTTGTGTTTGTGTGCAGGTATGAGTGTGTGGGTAGTTGTGTGTATGAGTGTTTGTGTGTGGTGGGGAATGTGTATGTGTGTGTAGGCATGTGTGTTTATGTGTGTGTGTGGGGGGTATGTGTGTTTGTGTGTAGGGGTATGTTTGTTTGTGTGTAGGGGGTATGTGTATGTGTGTGTAGGCATTTGTGTTTGTGTGCAGGTATGAGTGTGTGGGTAGTTGTATGTATGAGTGTTTGTGTGTGGTGGGGAATGTGTATGTGTGTGTAGGCATGTGTGTTTGTGTGTGTGGGGCTATGTGCGTTTGTGTGTAGGGGGTATGTTTGTATGTGTGTAGGGGGTATGTGTATGTGTGTGTAGGCATTTGTGTTTGTGTGCAGGTATGAGTGTGTGGGTAGTTGTATGTATGAGTGTTTGTGTGTGGTGGGGAATGTGTATGTGTGTGTAGGCATATGTGTTTGTGTCTGTGTGCAGGCATGAGTGTGATGAGTGTGTGGGTAGTTGTGTGTAGGTGTGTGCATGTGTAGGTGTCTGTATGTATGCGTGTGTGTATGTATGTGTTTGAGTATGTGTGTGTGTAGGTGTATGTATTTGTGTGTGTGTGTGTAGTTGTGTATGTATGAGCGTTTGTGTAGCATATGGATGCAACTTGGAGACGGCTTTCGCTAGAGGAGCAGCATCGTGAGGAGCCGGTAGACGGTGATGCTGCAGAGGGTGCTGGCGGGAAAATAAAATGATAGCACATCAAAACTGTCTATTGAAGGCAATAAGCAATCGTGATTGCTCAAAAAAGAAAATGAAATATGTATACATCCTAAATGGATTTTTTAAATAAATTTTCTTCGCCAAGTTTTGTCGCCAACTTGGCGACAAATTTGGCATTTTTTTTTTAATTTTTAATTTTTTTTTAAAATCTGGTTTTAATTTGGCCACAGTTGGTGATTTTTAGAGAGAAAACAATTGAATCACAATGGCAATAATGAGAAAATGACATTAAATTGGAGTAAAAGGAAGTCATGTGATGCACACATCAGCTCGTTTTTTGTAATGTTCATTTTGCTCATTCCTATCCTCTGCACAAAAGTTTCTTCATTTGTGTGCTAGTAGTAATAATCTTCCTTCAGATTTTTCCGATTAAGGATTTTTTCAGGTGTTGGAAATGCTTTTACTATAAAGGGGCAAATGTTAGTAAAATTGCTTCAAAAATCTCAATCTTCCAGGCAGAAGAACATTCCCAAACCCGAATTGAAAAAGTCCCGAAATAAATAAGTTGACCGTTCTAAACATAGTGTTGAGTCGTATTTTGAATAAATTTTAGGTTCAAAACATTTGACCACTTTTAATTCATTTTATTGCGAATCATTTCGGTTATTTTTGGGTATGTGACTTCTCGTGCGGTACTTGAAATGCGATGCGCTCTGATTAGATTATCTTACATTCGTGTTGACTGGCTATCTATCGCCATTTGCATCCGTTTTTAATGACCCATCACAACGTTTTAAGATTTTGGTAATTCTACCGTGATCAACGAGTTTGTCACCGTTGTTTCTTTTTTCAAAACGTATTTTAGAAAAATGTCTGAATCATGTTTTCTAGAAAATCACTTTTCCAATCCACGTTTTAAGGTTTTGGTCATTCTACCGTGATCAACGAGTTTGTCACCGACTAAATATACAAATTTTTCTTCCCGGTCTCAAAATAAATGTGTGTGCTTATAATATTTTCCAAGTGGCAAACTATAAAAACTAAAAAAATCATGCATTTTGATAATATTCAAAAGTTTTTAATCAAAGTTTGTTTGAAAATGTTTCATTTCATGTGTTTTTATCGTGAAAATATTTGCATTTTTTCTAACCAAGTGGTGGCTAGAATTAGAAACTTTTTGCTTGTCCTTACAATTTTTTTCCATGGCTGTATTATCTCAAAGTTATTCTAACTCATTTTTCCCACATGTAAAAATAATCAGGCCCGTCATTTAGGAGGGCCCATTGCTACTGGCTTTAAAAAATAATCTATTATCTATGTGGGTGTGATGTTTTTTTTTTGAGCAATCACGATTGCTTATTGCTTTCATTTGACTGTTTTGATGTGCTATCATTTTATTTTCCCGCCAGCACCCTCTGCTGCATCACCGTCGACCGGCTTCTCACGATGCTGCTCCAATAGCGAAAACCGTCTCCAGGTTGCATCCATGTCCTACACACACGCGCATACATACACAACTACACACACACATATACACCACCACACACATACACCTACACACATAACCTACACACACATACACATACCCCCTACCACAACACACATACCCTCCCACACACACATTCATACACCAAACTACCCACACACTTATGCCAGCACACAAACACACATACCTACACACACATACACATACCCCTACACACAACACACATACCCCCCACACACAAACGCACACGCCTACATACACACACTCGTGATTGCGAAAAACATAATTTGAATTCAAGAAGTCAAAATTCAAATTAATTTTTTTTTCTTTTGTATAGTTTACTCCTTTGCGCCCCACCGAAAGAGTCCCAAATGTCGGGCCTGAAAAGCGTCCGCCTGCATTGAATGTTTTCATTGCAGTTTGAATGACTATCCAATCTAAGAAAAATAAATAAATAAATCACATATTACTGCAGAAATATGCGGAGTTTTAGTATTCCGATTGAAAATGAACGTATCATACTATCTGAATGAATTGCTTCCCGATTTTTGTTGTGAGATGGATCACGTGACTAAACCGATGTTTGCAAATAGTTTTTCGCTGCAGTATAAAATGGATTATGAAAGATAATGAACGACAACAATAAACAACGAAATAAATACTAAACAACTAATTTCAAAATTAAGTTTCTGTACATGATTTTTATGGGTTTCACAGTAAACATACCGTTTATTTTATTCCAATATCGGCCTTTGTTTTCAATAGATTAAATTTTGAAATGAGGGAGTCCACATAGTACGTTTCCTGTGAAAAGAAAAAAAAAATCCTTCTCCATTTATAAAACTACACGATCATCGAGTCATCATTTCTACATAATAAATGATCACATTTGAAAAAAGAAATACTCGTGTTTGAATGATTATGATTATCATCTTTTGCCCCGAAACAGAGGACAGTTTCTCCTAACATTTGTACAGGTTATCTCGAAATTTTTAATTTTGGCACTTTATTCCCTTTGCTTCTCACTACTTCAAGAGGGAAGTTGCAAACTATTAAATGTTCATATTTTGACTATTGCATATTGTTTATTGACCCTCAAATCTAAAAAATGCACCATTGCCGAATTTTAAAACACCGTGATTGATTTTTAATGAATTTTTAAAAATCCACGCGCAAAAGTGTGCTCCTCTGAAACGTCACGAGCCTACGTCACAGGGCACTAACGGGCAGCCTTCCGCCGAAGATCCCTTGTTTTCGCTACGGACATTTTGAGCGCGCTGATATTTTTATTTTTTAGAAATTCAATCATCCTTTTGAACACACTATGGAGGCCGGATTCGTTAAAGCACAATCTAAATAATCTTCCTCAAGTAACACCAATGAGATACAGTGAAACCTGTGTAAGTTGACCACTTGCGGTGCAGTGCTTTGGTGGTCAACTTAGACAGGTGGTCAACTTATAGAGGGTAGTAACGAAAACACTTTTTTTTTTGTCATTTCTTGCCCCATGCATTCATTTTTCCAACTAATTGGAATACTTTAGACTCACTTTCATTGTTTAATTACTTTAAAACAATAAGTAAAAATGCTTTTAAATATTTTTAGAGATTATTTACCAGAATAATAAATTAAATGAATAAATATAATGCGTAAATTATCATACGAATTTAAAATCTCTGTAAATCGATCGAAGAAAAAAAAAAGTCTCATTGCTCATGAAAAACTACTTAATTGGCATTAACAATTCCTAAAAATTCATAACGAGTCAAAAGTGACTTAAATTCTTCATTTGATTTTTTCTTGTACATCTGTAACAATGGCAATATACTTTTCAACGAAATAACTCCTTAATGAAGTTTGGCTATTTATTCATTATTTTTTTTTAATGTCTGGTTGCTTATTTGATGCATAACTGATTAAACTTTTAGTACAATCTAATGCTTTTGACAAGGGGTCAACTTACAAAGGGTTTTTTGCAATACTCCAAACCAAAGCTGGTGTATATTAGTGGTCAAGATAGACAGGTGGTCAAGATAGAGAGGTGGTCAAGTTACAGAGGTTTTCCTTCATTATATAAGATATGACTAATTCCGTTCCTGACAAAAGCGGTCAACTTAGACAGGTGGTCAACTTACAAAGGTGGTCAACTTTACAGGTTTTACTGTATTCGAATATTTCCGAGAGGATGAAAGGTTTAATGTTCCAGAAACGCGAGGCGTTAAATGCGAGGAGATAAACCTTTTACGTTTCGTCTTCGAAGTCGAATGTACGTCCTTCGGTTTCTCCCCTATGAAAGCATGACGTCACTTCCTATGCCATTTGACGTCACAAGCGCTTGAACTTTAAAAATTAATTTAAAAAAAAAACAACTTATCGTATCGCAAAATTTTTTTCACCTATGATGTTCATACATGTTACTCTATCCTATAAAAAAAAATTGAAAAATCGAAAACTTCCCTATTGAGAATAAGCTTTCTAATCTCAGAATAAATTAAACTCCATTCTTGGGTTCTTCAAAGGATTCCCCTTTGAGTAGATAGTTTTCTCTTCGGGAAGAAACTGGTAAGGAAATATGCTGGGACAAGATTTGTGGGAAAAGTTGAATAAGACATTTTTGGTTCGCTATAGCCAATTATTTAGCATTTGGTGTTCGTCACAGGCATTCAAAAAGGAATTTACCACATAGGGTTTCACCTGGGACCATACAAAAGGATCATAACAACCGGGGTATCGTTATATCCAGAGTTCGATATACAGTCGGACCTCCATACATCGAAGTAGCAAATTGCCGGAAAAAAATTCGATATATAGAAATTTCGATATATGGAAACGATCTTATTTTATCATAAAAGTATCCTAAAACATTAAAATAAAAGCAAATTTTCGTGTATGAAACCCAATTTATAATTTATACGAGCATCGGATTAAATGAAAGTTAATGATTAAAAAATTAACAGAAATTACATTTTTACGTCAACATACACCTTCATAATCTTCGGCAATTCAACTTGATCGAAACGTTAGGGGATTTTCGTTTTGAAAATGTGATCGAGAGAAAAGTAAAAAATCAATCTACTTAACTTGAATGACTTTTATTGAAACTAAGAAGACTATGATAATCAACAGACAAAAAAGATAACTTGTAACTGATTTTACAGTGTTACTGGTGACAACTAAGATTTGAAATAAACTTGAGGGAATTTAAGAACTTCAGAACGGAACAACGACTTAACTACACACCCTTCAACCCAAGATTCCTTATGAGTTCCGTAGCAACCTTTAGTGAACATAACTTTCTCCTCTAACCTTCATTTTTCATGAGACAAACAGTCTAAAGTAGAAAAAAAATCTACAAAAAACTTTCGATATATAGAGACTTTTTCGATACATAGAAACAATTTTTCTATATAATGAACATTGAAATTTGCTGGGATCTCGATATATAGAAAATTTCGATATGTGGAAGTTCGATATATGGAGGTTCGACTGTATAGCTGGGTTAGACATATTACTATTGTAAAATGCGATGATATCAAACCGGTCAGGTGGAATTCGAAATGAAATGAATTATTTCAAGAAATGTTACAATGATTTCATCTTTTTCTCTTTTGTTAAAAATGTTGCCTTCATTTTAATCCATGTTGCTTTTCATCTAGGTCAATTCTTTTGGTGAAAAGCATTACTTTGTTATGGTTTATCATCCTACATTTTGCAGAATGCCAGCATACTCCAGACGAAGCTCAAAACCGGCAGCGTAAGTTTTTTTTTTTTCATTTTTCAAATTTTATGAAATCTCTGCTTCTCAACTTCTTTCTACTTACCAAAACGTTTTTCAATGCTTAAGAGGTCACAATACCTTTCAAGCAATTTCTTTTAATTTATATAAATTTAATATTTCTTTGAAACCATAACATGCGTACTTATTTCGTAATCAATAATTCATTTTCAAAATTTAAAAGTATTGCCTACTTTTTTTGAAAATTCAAAAAATTGAGGAAAATTTCAACTTTTTAAGATCCCTAAGGCATTTTTATTTTTTGCACTCATTTAAAAAACGTTTTTTTTTGCAAAACGATCACTATAATCATCTCTAAAAATCTGTGCATTCATTTGCTTATGAGTTCATTCGAAAATTTTCTGTGATTAATTATGTAAAAAATCAAAGATTTTTTAAAAGAAATTTGGTTTTTAAAGGATTAACATGCTCTAAACATTAGAGTCATTTATAAAATGCTTATCCAATGCACAGTTTTGTCAAATAGGTTATCCCAATTGCAAAAAGTATTACTCCAAAGCTGTATCTTTAATAGAAAAAGATCCTTAGGGATTCTAATGACATGAAAACACAAAACCATCATCGAAAAAAAGCAATTTGAAGTTTTTCTTTTGCAGAAGAACACATAGGGAACATGGCCTAAAACCACTCCTAACTTTTTAAATATTTGAACTAAAGCATTGAAACTTTTCCCCTGTGTTCAGAATAGTTTTTTGTTTTGAAATAAGCGATAAATTGTTTTTTGATCGTTTCATCATTTTTGAGGTATTGTAACTCCTTAAGATTCTACTGTCATTCTGCATATCCGTGTTATTATAGTATGAGCGACTATTGTGTTTTTTGTTCATGATTCAACTTAAATTTAAGATGCAAACAATAAGACGGACAGCGTAATCTAAAAAAAAACCGACCTTTTTAGTCATCGAATAAAACAAGCTTTTTAAGAGGGGTCCGGGACACAGTTTGAAATTTTTTTTATTATATACTTTAGAGTTTTGAAATTTTTTGCACTGATTCACCATTTATTTAATAAGCAAAATCATAACATAAATATGAAAAAAAAAAAATTTTATTTAAATTTAATTAGTTTTTTTTTAAATGGGGTTGCTTTAAATTGCTATAGCTCAAAATATTCTTGATCAATTTTCAATTTTTTTAAAATAAATTACGCACAAATATCTAAGCTTTAATTTTTATTCGGCGATTTTAAAAATATTGATTCAATGAAAAATATTTGAAGAAAAATTTCGAAAAATTCGAAGATACTTAAAAAAAAAAAAAAAACCATAATCTTTTCAAATTTGATGAATGAAATTTAAAGTAAACTAATTGAAAAAGATATGCTCTAAGTTTCATTACTTTATCTTTATCGGTTCCTGACTTATAAGAGTTTGAATGCAAGAAATCGGGAAAAATGGCATCATGGAGAAAAACACGTTTAAAGTTTTAAAGTTAAGTACACATTAGTTAGGTGCATGCAACAAAAATAATTATATTACTCGTTCCATTTAAGATAGAAACAAGATTCAAACGTCCTCTTAAGCAGAAAAACATGAAGTAATTTTTCACATGATAAAAAAAATTGCAAAATTTGACGATTTTTCTGTTTCGGACCCCCTTAAAAGCTAATATATATGCAAAATAGGATACATGTAACTGAAACTGAATGTAACGTTTCGAACGGTCAACCCACCAATCCACTTTTTTATTTTGTTTATTTTCAGTTTTTAAAAACTGACGTTGCTTAGAGCGTTACCTCAAATACGATTTCTCTTGATCCATTCTTTCGAGCATAGGTTTGCCAAATTGAATGTACAATTGAAATTTAGTAAAAGTTATAGAAAAGGGTAACTAAAGAATGAACTGGAAATAGAAATTATAAGCAAAATTAAAGGCAAAATCATGCGGTCGCACTTTCCCCACAATATGGAACGCACTAACCCCGTTTTACTTTAAAGGAAAGTGCGACAACTCTTACAAACAAAAAGTCTGGTTACAAAAATTAATTAAAACACGCCATGTATGTTCGTAGTCACTTGTTACTAAAAATACTACTTACACTTGCAGACTTCAGTTGTTTGATATGACAACAAAATAAACAAAACTCTAACCTCCTCAATCTTCACATTAGAGTTCTGCACAAGACATTTAAGTTATCACTGATTGTGTTTTATCTATGAGTACCAATGCCAATGTCATACTTGCCAACTCTACTGTTTTTAAACGGGTAAAAAAACGGGAAAAATGTAAAAAACGGGAGACCCCCGTTTTTTGCTTCCATCTCCCAATTTCCCGTGTTTAAAGATTTTCTCCCGTTTTTGCAGTTTTTCCAGTCAATTATCAAAAAGTTTCACTTTCTTCTCAATAGATGGCGCCCTTTTCTATTCTACCAATGTCAGGGAATAAGAATTTTTCCAAGTAATAACTCATTTAGTAAAAAATAGTTTTTGGGAAGCTTTCCACATTGCATGTTCAACGAAGCACATGCTGTGCCGAAAATGGCAGCAGATTTCAATCTTTTTGCATCTTGAAAATATTTCAATTATTTTGAAAGAGTGAAGTTATTTTAACATGTGCTACCCTATACCTACTTATTTTATATTTTATTTTCATTATATATTGATTTTCTTTTTCGGATTTTAGTAATTAAGTTTTTGTAGCTACTTTTTTGGTAGAGACTGGGGAATGTACGAAACTTTAAGCAAATTCACTCCTTATTATTTTGTTTTTCCTTTTCAGTATATTTTTCTTGCTGCTACCAATTAGCTTACATCTGCGAAAAATCCCCATTTCACTTTAAATTTAGTATTTATGTTACTAAAAAGCATAATTTAATCATCCTGTTGTGAAGATATGTCGCTAGTGAATTACCTATATACCTCTAGAGGAATCTCCTGTTTTTTTTTCTTCGAAGGTTGGCAAGATAAGTGAACAACCTTAAAGGGTTGGCAAGGTAAGTGGCAAGCGCTAGTGAATTACCTATATACCTCTAGTGGAATCTCCTGTTTTTTTCTTCTTCGAAGGTTGGCAAGTATGCAATGTCTACTTATAGGGATTATCACTAGACATTCTCCCAACATATTCAATACATCGTGGAAGCCACTTCCGGTCAGCATTCCCAAAATTCTCAAGGGACGCAGTTAACCCGCGGACGCACTTAGCCGAACTCACCTTACCAGAAGTGATCTGTTCGTTTGTGGTCCTTTCAGCCGAAAGTTAGTACACAATAGGGGAAGGTCGTTTAGTATCGGACAAGGGCTGCTTCTTAATTCCGCCGCCAGGGGCAGCACGTACTGGATCAATATAGTGTGCCGTATTGTGGAAGAAAGCCACAGATGCTATATTGGTTCAAATTAACCGTTCGTCAGGGTTGCAAACTTAGGGGTTTTGCCCCTAAATTTAGGGGGAAAATTTTAGAATGGGATTTTTTTAGGGAGATAAAATTTTTAGGGGTAAATTTAGGGGTTTAAATTTTAGGGTTTTAATAGGTAAAAATATTTTTCTTTTACCTATGAAAATGCTATTCTTCGATTGTTTCATGCATTTTTTTTTTTTTTTACTTACATATACTTTTTGAGCCTTTGTAACCATTGGTTTTGATCAGAAATGACATAAAAATGATAAAAATGACTTTATTTCACTCAGCAACGAAAAATAGCAATGGTCACGTGATCTTTTAATCCCATGTGTGACGTCACAGTTAAAGGATCACGTGAATTTCTGACGTCATTTAGGAGGTTTTATGAGTTGAGTTTAGGGGGAAACATTTTTAGGAGTTGGCAAACCTGCCGTTCGTTCTGATGTGCAAATCTAGTTGTTTGTTTGTTGAGAGAATTGCAGTGCACGAACTTAACTTCTGAGGCATATATTTACACATAAAGTAAGTTGTATTGTTTCATTGTAATACCTTTAGACTGATAGTATATTAATCTAAGTAATATGAGCTATGAAATTTTCTAGCTTAAACAATAACATAGTGGTGGTTAAACAACTGTAGCTTTACAGTCGGGTTGTATCGGACAAACCAATTTCTGGTTGTATCAGACAAAGTTACTGGCACCAAACTAAAATACCGACGGTGTTTTTCTTTGTAAAACAGGTTGAAATGGAAAAATAACGACATAAATGGGATGAGAAACAAATAAGAAAGAAGCCATTGAAAAAGTTGGACTTAATGAAATGACAATTAGAGAAGCTGGTGAAAGATAAACCAACCATAGGCTATATTTTTCAACTTTTATAAAAAATGATTACTTATTTTCATTTTTAGACTTGTATACTATTCTAAGTAACCAACTACTTTGTTCGTTTCATTTTTTTGCACATTAAAATGTTTTTTCTGAACTATTTGTTTTTATTTCAACATTTTAATGTTTTGTCCGATACAACCCTCCAAAATTGAAGATTGGCCAAAAATAGAGTTTGACAAAAATGTGTTGAAAAATACGACTCCATGTTTTTTTAACCAAAGTTTACAATTTATGTCAGGTAACTTAGTACAGCATAATTTTGTGTAAAAACTAATTCTTTACAAATAAAACAAAAAGTGTTATGATTGAAATGGCTCAGGTGTCCGATACTACCCGACATTCCCCTACTAATTTAAAGTAAGGTATTACTTATGTTAGGTAACTTAGTACAGCATAATTTAGTGTAAAAACTAATTCCTTACAAATAAAACAAAAAGTGTTATGATTGAAATGGCTTAGGTGTCCGATACTACCCGACCTTCCCCTACATATGCAAAAAAATATTAATCGATCAATTATAAAGAAAATATTGTATGAATGTTTGTTAAAAGCAAAACATAAGTATCAAAATAAAAAAAGTACACAGATAAAACCCTAGTTAACCCCCCCCCCCCCAAGGGCAATAGTGCCCCCTTAAAATGCTATGAAGCACCCCCCACCAATAAAAAAAGCAAGCCCCTAAAAATGTCAATGGCGCAGTGGGCGCTGTGAACCCCCCTCGACTTCCCCCTTTATCTATGTTGCATATTACAATGAAACCCCTCCTAACGAACACCCCTCAAAAGGTGTACTCAAAAACTCCGTACACCGTACTCAAAAACTTTTGCTATTTTTCCGTTGCGCAAGAGTATTTCATTTATATTAATACTATCGAGAAACGTTAATGTAATGCAAGTTTTTTTTTTTTTTTTTTTAGAAAGTAGCATAACTTTTTTGATGAAATTATTAACATTATTATTCGAAAAACAGCTTTATGACATTGCGGGCCCCTCAAAGCTCTGGGCCCCGGTACTATAGGTCCGGTATCAACACCCAAACGGCAGCTCTGATGGTAATTAGAAATATGGATCACACAAAATGTTTAATACAAGAATTTATGAACATATACTTTATTTAGAACATCAAAAAATATCTAAATTGCAGTAGAACTACAATTATCCGAAGCAACCGCACCCCGTTCGGATTGTGAGATTTTTTCTGAAAAGGGCTGTATATTTTAATCTACTTACTGTATAAATACATGAAATACACCGCCAGCTCAGTCATTTCCAGCCGAGGACTGCAGATTCGTGCTTATTAGCACTCATCAGCCCGGCATAGGAAAGTGACTGAGCTGGAGATGGAAAACCTCTTAAGGAAGTCCAGAGTGCCAAACAAACTGGTAGCTAACATAGAATTAGCGAAGAACAGACGAGTGACCGAAACAATGGTTCGGTTCAACTCGAGGATTGAAGGAAAGGCATTCCTTAAGAGGTTTTCCATCTCCAGCTCAGTCACTTTCCTATGCCGGGCTGATGAGTGCTAATAAGCACGAAACTGCAGTCCTCGGCTGGAAATGACTGAGCTGGCGGTGTATTTCATGTGTTTCTGCTTTAGCTCTGGCTATTGGGCCAGTAATTTACTGAATATACTGTATAAATGTTGAAAATCAGAAAAACTACTTTTAAAGAATAAGAGCTTTTAATTAATCAAGTAGAAAGATAACTCTTTTTTTCGACCCGACCACACGTGGATATATGCCTAGGAACGTACAGACACCAGAAATATCCATTTTGACGACCCCCGAGTTAATTACAACGAAGTTTCTCGTGACGTCCGTATGTACGTATGTATGTGCGTATGTGTGTATGTATCTCGCATAACTCAAAAACGGTATGTCCTAGAAAGTTTAAATTTGTTACGTGGACTCCTAGTGGGACCTAGTTGTGCACCTTTAATTTTGGTTGCATTCGGATGTTCCTAAGGGGGGTCTTTTACCCCTTTTTGGGGGGAAATCATTGTTAACTTCGATGTAAACTCAAGTGGTGTTATAATTAGTCGGACACTTGGCGATATATCGCCAGTCTTTTGGTCGCCAACTTGGCGACAAATTTCGCGAATTTTTTTTTTAATTTTAAATTTGATTTCAATTTGGCCACTGTTGGTGATATTTAGAGAGTAAACAATTGACTCACATTAAAATTGCCAATAATGGGGAAGTTACATTAAATTGGAGTAAAAGGAAGTCATGTGATGCACACATCAACTCGTTATGCTAAGTACTAACGGTGTTGTTGTGGAGGGAAGGATAATAGAGAATCATTACTTTGCAAATCGCAGGAAGTGCAATCGCCTTAACTAGTCATCATTAGTGATTATTCGTGAAAAAGTACCATTTATTACTTGTTGGAAACATAATGTATCAACTTATTTTTAATCACTCATTGACTTGGGAATATTCTCTAATATATTTTTTCTGTAGGGCAGAAATGGGACAGCGATACGTTCTGGCTGAATAAGGGGGAAAAGGCAGCTTTAGATTCTCACTGATGAATTTAATGAACCAGTTAGAAAAGCTTTTTTACATTTTATTTCAGAATAAAGTCAGTGCTGTCTCAGTCGGAGTCAAGTGCTCATAGAGAAATTATGTGACCATTTCATTCCGGCAGACCTTATTTTTAGGCTTCCGCTCGTGCACATAACGAGCTTTTCCAAATAGAACATTCATGTGTTTATAGAAACCTTTGGAATAAAACACTTTTTGCTCAAAAGATCTCAGCAAGGGCAAGGAGATTTCAAAAAAGTATTTGAGAGAGGGAGGGGGACACATTGCTTCCATCTCATAAGCATTATTTTTCAATCAATGTTTTACTACGGGGCGTGTTTTTAAAGTAAGGTCCGTTTTGAAATAGAACGAGCTGATGTGTGCATCACATGACTTCCTTTTACTCCAGTTTAATGTCATTTCCCCATTATTGGCAATTTTAATGTGATTCAATTGTTTACTCTAAATTTACCCAACAGTGGCCAAATTGAAACCAAATTTAAAATTAAAAAAAAATCGCCAAATTTGTCGCCAAGTTGGCGACAAAACTTGGCAACCAAAAGACTGGCGATATATCCCCCAAGTGTCCGACAAATTATAACACTACTTGAGTTTAAATCGAAATTAACAATAATTTCCCCCCAAAAAGGGGCAAAAGACCACCTTAGGAACATCTGAATGCAACCAAAAGGGAAGGTGCACAACTAGACCCCACTAGGAGTCTACGTGCCAAATTTCAACTTTCTAGGACATACCGTTTTTGAGTTATGCGAGATACATACGCACATACATACGTACATACAGACGTCACGAGGAAAACGCGTTGTAACTAACTCGGGGATCGTCAAAATGGATATTTCGGGTGTCTGTACGTTTCTAGGCATATATCCACGTGTGGTCGGGTCGAAAAAAAACTCAACATTCATTCGGGGGTGAGCAAAATGGAAATGAAGGCCAATTTTTTTGTGAAAATTTTTTCGCGAATACAATACTTCCTTTTTTGTAAAAGGAAGTAAAAAGAACGAGTACAGATAGAGCAAAGAAATTCATTGCACAAAAATCTACCACCCTTACGCTATTTTTCGACATTGCTCTTGTGATTTTCCAAGCATTTGTCATAGGGTGGTACAGGTTTTTGTATACCTATTCGTACAAAGTTGCCGCCTGTGTAGTCAACCATGAGGACTATAACGGGGCTTTGGCTGGGACGTTTTTGAACATCCTCTGGTCTGCCCCCACCTCGCTCGCAGCAACTTTCATTTGTTTTGGCATCTAAAGTCTTTTCTAGGTGAGGAACTACTTTGATATACCCCCCCAAATCGGAAACTTGGCGACTGTTTTCTCTCGCCAAGATGGATTACAACAACAGGTTGGACAACGAGATGGATTTACAATATACAGTAGGCATATTGAAAGCTAAAAGATAAAAATAATTAATAGAAAAAAAATATAATTGGAAAATACAACCAGATTTGCAGCAAAATACAGCAAGTCAGAAATTTGCTTGATCACTTCACAAAGAAATGGCGAATGAATGAAATGGCGCTAAAACATATATGAAATCCAAAAATTGTTGCCACAAAACTTAAAAAAAAAAAAGCTCAAAAAATGGTACAAAATACAAGAAAATACTAAATTTGGCAACAGCAAAAACCTAAAAGCTGAAAAAACTTAAATTGGCAACTCCAAAATAAGAAACAGCAACCCCAACCCTAGAAAGTCCATAGGGAGTGCCAGATTTGGCGCGTATTTTTTTTTTTTTTTTGGGGGGGGGGGGGGTATATCAAATTCATACCCTAGGTGGTCTGTGGCACAACAGCAATGATGAGCTCAGAGAACATGTTACCCCGTGGTTGACTACACAAGCGGCAATTTTATACGGATAGGTATTTAAAAACCTGTACAATGCTAAAACAAATGCTTGGAAAATCACGGGAGTAATGTCAAAATATAGCGTAAGGGTGGTAGATTTTTGAGAAATAAATTTCTTTGCTCTATCTGCACTCGTTCTTTTTACTTCCTTTTACAAAAAAGTAAGTATTGTATTCGCGAAAAAATTTTCACTCAAAAATCGGCCTTCATTTCCATTTTTCTCACCCCCGAATGAATGTTGACTTTTTTTTCAACCCGACCACACGTGGATATGTGTGCCTAGGAACGTACAGACACCCGAAACATCCATTTTGACGATCCCCGAGTTAATTACAACTAATTTTCTCGTGACGTCCGTATGTACGTATGTATGTGCGTATGTGTGTATGTATCTCGCATAACTCAAAAACGGGATGTCCTAGAAAGTTGAAACTTGGTACGTGGACTCCTACTGGGGTCTAGTTGTGCACCTTCAACTTTGGTTACATTCGGATGTTCCTAAGGGGGTCTTTTGCCCCTATTTGGGGGGAAATCATTGTTCATTTCGATGTAAACTCAAGTTGTGTTATAATTTGTTGGTCACTTGGCAATCTATCACCAGTCTTTTGGTCGCCAAGTTTTGTCGCCAACTTGGCGACAAGTTTGGGCATTTTTTTTTAAATTTTTTTTTCAAATGGTTTCAGTTTGGCCATTGTTGGTAATATTTAGAGAGTAAACAATTGAATCACATTGAAATTGCCAATAATGGGGAAATGACATTAAATTGGAGTAAAAGGAAGTCATGTGATGCACACATCAGCTCGTTTTTAAAGCCCATGGACCCAGGGTTTTTTTTGGGGGGTTTTTTAAATAAAACCCAAAAAAACCCAACTAAAGTTGTTTTTTTTAAAGAAATGTGGGTTTTTTTAATCTTTTTTTAGAGAAAATGTGGGGTACTTGTATCATATTGCATCATAAGTATATGGACAAAGCTCAAAAATTGTCTTGGGGTAAAAAAAGCTGGAACTTAACTAGTTAAAATTCAGCGTTTTCTGGAGAAAAGTATAAAACGACGAAACCCAAGAATGGTGAAGTTTCGGATTTTTTAGTTTTCATGATTACCAACAGTTAAGGCAAAGTTACTTCTCAAGTCTATTGTTCGGTTTTAATTATTTTTTTTTTTTTTTTGCATTTTACTTTTCATTTCATTTTGTTATGCAAAACTGCTGTAGAACCTCAAGTAGTTTAAATCTATTTTTACTGAATTCCAGCTTAATCGAGACATTTCTTTGAATTTTATGTTGCCTGTTTTTCTATTTCTGGGTACACTGTACAGAGTAAGAAATATTAAACTTTTTGTAAGACAATGAAAATACTGTACATCCTATTCTATTTTCTGTCCTACCGTTTGAAAAACCTGTTAATTTCTAAAAAATAATAATTGTTTTTTCGAAATTTGTGACGTGTTGGTTTGCAGAAAATAATTGACATGAAAGCCTTTTAGCTAGAGTAGTTTCCTCTGTACAATCTACAAATATTGAGAAAATCAGACGTGACAGGACTTAGTCAAGATAATTTGAGTTATTTATTGACCAGTTAAAGAAAAAAGTTAAATATATTTATTAAAATCTTTGAAGTATTTTTTTAATGCCCTTAAGAGTTAAGAAATACAGTAGAAGACCCATATAACGCACACCTTGGGACCAGAGCTTTTGCGGTATACAGGTTTTGGCGTTATATAGATCATTTCACAAATTTTTAAACTAATATTAAAAATATATCTATATATTATCACTTCTGAATGAGTTTTACCTGTAGTGAGTATTAAAGCACTAATTATACAATGAGTAATTTACAAATAAATATGTTTTTTTATTACAAGAAAGTGAAATATCCTGCACTTCTGCTAGCTTCATGGTTTGCATAACAGCTGAATTTTCAAGAACCATCTGGTATTTTCATTTTATTGTGAATGCTAATTTTTATTTAAAAGCTTTGAATTAAGATAAAAAGATGATAAACTGAATCAAAATTTAATTTTCCTAGCAATATTTATGCTTGAAAGGCAAAACAGAGGGATTTTTTAAACTTCAAAACTTATTGTTTACTTCTGAAAAGTTGTGCGGTTTATAGAGAATTGCGTTATACAGGTCGGCGTTATAAAGGTATTCTACTGTACTATTAAAGTTCAAAATTCATTTTCTATGTCAAATGTCTCTGGTGAAGAACAAATATAAAAAAGTTTAAATTGTAAAAGTAAATGTATTAATTTTTTTAAAAATTTCTCAGAAAATTAAAAAAAAAAACCCAAAAGTGGGCTAAATAATGGGGTTTTTTTAAATGGGTTTTTTCAAAAAAAAAAAAACCATTGGGTCCAACCCATTTGGGTCCAATCCGGCCAACCATGTTGAGAAGGCATAAAACAGAATTCGTAGACTATGCGCGTTAAAGGAGTGTTTTCTAACGAAGAGGTTTTGAAAATTGTAACCATTCGCTATCTTTGATCCCATGCCCTCAACTACAGTTGAGCCTCCATATATCGAACTACCACATATCGAAATTTTCTATATATCGAAATCCTAGCAAATTTCAGTGTTCATTACATAGAAAAATTGTTTCGATATATCGAAAAAATCTCCATGTATCGAAATTGTTTTCGAGACATTCGTAGATTTTTTTTCCTCATTAGATTGTTTGTCTCATGAAAAATAAAGGTTAGGGGAGAAAATTATGTTTACTAAAGGTTGCTTCGAAACTCATAAGAAATCTGGGTTTGAGGGGTGTGCAGATAGGTCGTTGTTCCGTTCTGGAGTTCTTACATTCCCTCAAGTTTATTTCAAATCTTAGTTGTAACCAGTAACACTGTAAAATCAGTTTCAAGTTATCCCTTTTGTCTGTTGATTATCATTCCTAGTCTTATTTTAGCTTCAGTAAAAATCATTCAAGTTAAGTAGATTGATTTTTTATTTTTCTCTCGATTACATTGTCAAAAGCAAAAACCCCTAATGTTGCGGATCAAGTTGAATTGCCGAAGAATGAAGATGTATGAAGGCGCAAAGTGTAATTTCTGTTAATTGTTTAATTATTAACCTCCTTTTAATCCGATGCTCGTATAAATTAGAAATTGGGTTTCATGCACGAAAATGAGCTTTAATTTTAATGTTTTAGGAGATTTTTGTGATAAAATAAGATCGTTTCTATGTATCGAAATTTCTATATATCGAATTTTTTTCCGGCAATTTGCTACTTCGATATATGGAGGTCCGACTGTATTTGTTACTCATCATCTAATCATACTCATCATCTGATCGTTTTAATTGTCTTTCATGAAACGAATTTCCGCTCACACAATCGTTGCAGTTGACTTAAAAATGAGTTCTTTTTTAAAGTGACCCGATTTAGTAGCAACTGCTCATCAGCCGTGCAATGCAACCACCGTAAAAATAGATCAGAAAGACCGAAAATAAAGCTTTCTTTTCCGTCTCAGTTTAATGAACTTTCTTGGTCTTTCTTTCTTGGGAGCGTTGGGCAGTTCCATCGATGCGCGAATCAAGTTCCGTTTGCAATAAGACCACACCAACAGCGAGGAAAATGACCTACCTTTACGAACGTTTCAAGGTCGCTTTAAGTCTTTAGACACGAAAATTCACAAAAGAAGAGGAAAAATAATAATAATTTGAATCTTGACATATTGAATTCAAATTATGTTTTTCGCAATCACGAGTGTGTGTATGTAGGCGTGTGCGTTTGTGTGTGGGGGGTATGTGTGTTGTGTTTAGGGGTATGTGTATGTGTGTGTAGGTATGTGTGTTTGTTGCTGGCATAAGTGTGTGGGTAGTATTGTGTATGAATGTGTGTGTGGGAGGGTATGTGTGTTGTGCGTAGGGGGTATGTGTATTTGTGTGTAGGCATGTGTGTTTGTGTGCTGGCATAAGTGTGTGGGTAATTGTATGTATGAATGTGTGTGTGCGGGGGTATGTGTATGTGTGTGTAGGCATATGTGTTTGTGTCTGTGTGCAGGCATGACTGTGTGGGTAGTTGTGTGCATGTTTTTGTGTGTGTGTATGTGTAGGTGTCTGTATGTATGCGTGTGTGTATGTGTTTGTGTGTGTGTATGTGTTTGTGTATGTGTGTGTGTTTATGTATGTGTGTGTAGGTGTATGTGTGTGTAGGTAAAAAAATAATTTGAATTTTGACATCTTGAATTCAAATTATGTTTTTCGCAATCACAAGTGTGTGTATGTAGGCGTGTGTGTTTGTGTGTGGGGGTATGTGTTTGTGTGTAGGGTTATGTGTATGTGTGTGTAGGCATGTGTGTTTGTATCTGTGTGCTGGCATAAGTGTGTGGGTAGTTGTGGGCATGAATGTGTGTGGGGGGGGGGGTGTATGTGTGTGTAGGCATATGTGTTTGTGTCTGTGTGCAGGCAGGAATGTGTGGGTAGTTGTGTGTATGTGTATGTGTCTGTATTTATGCGTGTGTGTATGTGTTTGTATGTGTGTATGTGTAGTGTGTGTATGTATGTGTAGTGTGTGTATGTATGTGTAGTGTGTGTATGTGTGTGTATGTGTTTGTGTGTGTGTGTGTATGTGTAGGACATGGATGCAACCCGGAGACGGCTTTCGCTATGGGAGCAGCATCGTGAGGAGCCCTTCGACGGTGATGGTGCGGAAGGTGGCGGTGGGAAAAATCAAAAGACGCCAAAAACAGTCAAATGAGAACAATAAGCAATCGTGATTGCTCAAAAAACCTAATTTTCAAATCGAGACAATAATATTTAGAACCGGAGCCCCCCTCAATAACATAGCTTTCACGAATGTGTTGGAATTCAATGATATCGCCACATAAAGCAATGGATCATGTCTACCAATCCCGAAGGAAATAAAAGACGGATTTTGATTGCTCAATAAATGAATAACCATTGTTAACTAAGCATTTCATCCTCACTCATTACAACTAGTGATATGCAGGATCGTTAAAAAAGTAGATCCGCGGATCCGGATACGGATCCGGATTATTAGTGTCAAGATCCGCGGATACGGATACGGATCTCAAAATTTTTTTTTTTACCCAATTCAACTATCCAAGTGTAAAATTTGTTACGGAAGGTATTCCCGTCAGAATAATGGCGGTTTCTTCAAAAAATATCAACTGCGGCAAAAATATAATCAAGACTATGATTTACTCTTTAAAGAAATCTCCGTTAAAATTGAGGGAGAGTTGGAAGGAATGGGTCAGCCCTGCATTTATGCTTAGAAGGAATGTGAAAAATTATTTCTAGCTAACTCGGTAGATGTAGGATACAGGAGCAAGAGTGTAAAGCTTCTACTAGACAGGCTAGAAATAATTTTTCCCATTTTATTTCAGCATAAATGCAGCGCTGACCCATTCCACCGAACTTCTCCGACCGACGAAATACAGAGCCGGGAACACTTTTACAAACAGTGAATAGAGAATTCAGTCTCACCGTCATTAAAGGATGCCAAGAAAAACAAAAATGAAGAATAACAGAAACCTCAAATTAATAACCAAACTAATATTAAATTAAAAATTTAAAAAAAAAAAAAAAAAAAACAAAACATGTCCCAGAGAGCCGACCTCATATTAAGATGAATTTCGCGGGTCAGAACACACATTTGTTAACAAATATGAACTGACAGCAGGTAAAATTTTTAAATCATTGAGCTTTTTCTCCTTATCTTCCGACTATGAAATAGATACTAATCACGAGTAAAAAGGCTTAGAATTGCATTTAAAATTTACCTAAGATTTTACCTCCTACTCTATATAAGTTAGAAGTTTCAAATAAATATCAAACGCAGAAAACTTCGTTCTCTCAATTAGGGCCAACATTTTTAACGTACGGGAAAATTTTTACTACCATAATTGTGAAAAACGTTAAATCGGTTTTTAATTAATATCTCCGGCCAAGCTAAAAACACTTTCGATCAAGTCATCTTTTGAACGACAAATGAACTATCAAAATCGGTTCATCTGTTTAGGAGCTACGATGCCACAAAAAGACACACTGATACACACTTTTAAAACTTATTTTCCCTTCCTTTTTGCAACAAGGGGGGGGGGGGGGGTACAGATTGACTTCTGAAATGATACCTTATAATTTAAATAGGGAATAAAACCTAATTTAAACGGAATTTAAGAGTCTTTTATTCAAATGTTTAAAAAAATTTAGAATAGAAATGATCCGTGAAAAAAGTAACGGATACGGATACAGATCTTTATTTTCCCTCGGATATCCACGGATACGGATACAGATCTTTATTTTCCCTCGGATATCCGCGGATACGGATACGGATATCCGGAACATCACTAATTACAACTGCAGAAGAGAAAGTTGAGCAAAAAGATTTATTCGACACGAAAGCATTTAAACAAAAACTGTTGACGATACAGTTCAATCTTTTCCTATAGAATCCAGTGAAAAACTCCAGTGAAAAGATTAGTTTCCATTTTCAACATCATTTCAATAAAATCGGCTCAAAGGATGCATCCCCTTTTTCTTACCCTCACGAACTGACACTTTTCGAAATAAACTAAGCTAAAAAAATAATAATAATTTGAATTTTGACCTCTTGAATTCAAATTATGTTTTTCGCAATCACGAGTGTGTGTGTGTATGTAGGCATGTGTGTTTGTGTGTGTGGGGGGTATGTGTGTTTATGTGTGTGGGGGGTATGTGTTTTTGTGTGTAGGGGGTATGTGTGTGTAGGCATGTGTGTTTGTGTGTGTGGGGGGTATGTGTGTTTATGTGTGGGGGGTATGTGTGTTTATGTGTGTGTGTGGGGGGGGGGTGTTTGTGTGTAGGGGGTATGTGTATGTGTGTGTAGGCATGTGTGTTTGTGTCTGTGTGCAGGCATGAGTGTGTGTGTAGTTGTGTGTATGAGTGCTTGTGTGTAGGGGTATGTGTAGGAATGTGTGTTTGTGTCTATGTGCAGGCATACATGTGTGAGTAGTTGTGTGTATGAATGTGTGTATGTGGGGGAGGGTATGTGTATGTGTGTGTAGGTATATGTGTTTGTGTCTGTGTGCAGGCATGAATGTGTGGATAGTTGTTTGTATATGTGGGTGTCTGTGTTTGTGAGCATGTGTAGGTGTCTGTATGTAATTGTGTGTGTGTATGTCTGTAGCTGTATGTGTTTGTGTGTTTATGTGTGTGGAGGGGTATGTGTTTTTGTGTGTAGGGTGTATGTGTGTGTAGGCATGTGTGTTTGTGTCTGTGTGCAGGCATGAGTGTGTGGGTAGTTGTGTGTATGAGTGCTTGTGTGTAGGGGTATGTGTATGTATGTGTAGGAATGTGTGTTTGTGTCTGTGTGCAGGCATACGTGTGTGAGTAGTTGTGTGTATGAATGTGTGTGTATGTGGGTTAGGGGTATGTGTATGTGTGTGTAGGCATATGTGTTTGTGTCTGTGTGCAGGCATGAATGTGTGGGTAGTTGTGTGTATGAGTGCTTGTGTGTAGAGGTATGTGTATGTGTGTGTAGGCATATGTGT
Organism: Uloborus diversus; assembly: GCF_026930045.1. Classification (NCBI taxonomy): domain Eukaryota; kingdom Metazoa; phylum Arthropoda; class Arachnida; order Araneae; family Uloboridae; genus Uloborus; species Uloborus diversus. The sequence goes on along the minus strand of NW_026558318.1, from coordinate 1,185,824 downwards.
TTGTCTGTATGCAGGCATGAATGTGTGGGTAGTTGTTTGTATGTATGGGTGTATGTGTTTGTGAGCATGTGTAGGTGTTTGTATGTAATTGTGTGTGTGTGTATGTCTGTAGGTGTATGTGTGTGTATGTGTTTGTGTGTATATGTGTGCGTGCGTGTGTGTGTAGTTGTGTATGTATGCGCGTGTGTGTAGGACATGGATGCAACCTGGAGACGGCTTTCGCTGTAGGAGCAGCATCGTGAGGAGCCGGTCGACGGTGATGGTGCGGAGGGTGGCGGAGGGAAAATAAAATCAAAAGACGCCAAAAACAGTCAAATGAAAGCAATAAGCAATCGTGATTGCTCAATGACAGATAATACGTGTTATCACGAGCATTTGTTCTACGCAAAGATATAAAATTGAAATCCATTCGAGAAATAGTACTATACTATTCCATCTAATCCATACTATTAATGCAACGAAATCTTTTCATGTAATAAAAAATCCGTATACATTATTTCGTATCAGCCCTGTTTTATTCACATGATAGATAGAAAAACTGAAACGAAATTCTGTACGGAAAAAGAACGTTAATGAGAAATCCGTAACTCCAAATGAATAACGAGACATTTCTTCATCAAAATAAGAATATTTGGGAATAAATGAAAGAAAAGGGTTGAGGATTGATGTCAATCGGATGATAAGTAACCGGAACCAACATCCTAATTGCAGTCTTTTCATTAGCGATTCATTAGATTCTTAAATAAATGTTAACTCATGCGGGAGCGAAAATATTTAAAGATCCACTGTCATCGGATGGATCTCGAGCAATGAAAATGATCACGTTTCTAGGTAAGTGTCTTCTCTATTCATTAGAGGTTAAAAGTAAAGAACATTTCAAATCCAAATCTAATGATTAGAGGCGGATTAAAATACAAAAAAATAAACCTCGGTATTTCATAAAATCATTTCATCATTATCTCGACTCGAGCAATTCTTCGAGACTTTTACGCGATGACTCATTACTTCTTCATTAACATTTAGTACAGCGTTTGCGTAAAAGGTACACTATGTACATGCGTATTTTCTAGTTATGTTTACGGAGGTACTTGTAGCGTTTCGGAAGGGTCACGGTGATTTAGCTAGATGTGGAATACATTAACTATCTAATTTAAATGATGTATTCTACGAACTTTGAAAACAAGTCGTCTTTACATTAAAAAAAGCCATTTATCAGAAAAAACCCGTTTTTTAAGCAAGAAATTTAGTTTCTTGCGTTTCGTTTTTTCTGTTGTCGTGTAGTTGATCCGAAGTAGAGGGTGACTCTAATTTTTTTTTCATAGGTAATGAAAACTGCTTTGCTTAGATAAACTTCATCATACTATGTATTTAAGAGCTAAAGAAGAAATTGTTAAAGAAATGATTAAAAACATGTATTTTAAAATTTAGGATTGAGAAAATATTTTTATAGCCACCTTTGGTTCAAAGCCATTTTTATCTACATATCTCAACGAAATGACAAGGGTATGAGTTCGATGAGAGCAGACATCTAGTATTCGATTGCAATTTCAACACGAAACAAGTTTTGTGTTTGATTGGCACGCATTTCCGAGCACTTTTTTTGGAGAAACATTATTACGTCAATAATAATCGAGGATCGCCAATCAATGATTTGGTCATGTGCTCGTGATGATGATGAAAGTGCTCTCTCTTTTTTCACCAGAATCCTTTCTAGAAGAATAACTCTGGCAAAAGAAACATTACAGTTTCTTTTAAGGCTTGACAGTTGTTTTTAGTTACATTGCGTCTTCACTTTGCATGCTTGATGTAATATTGTTTGAAAACAATAAATCAAACTTGTTTCACCAATCATTTCCTTAAAAACATATTAAACACATTTTGAAATAATTTTTAAAACCTCTTGAAGCACAAAAATATATTGTGTATTATTTCGAAATTTTTTTCATGAGAGACAAATTTAAACAAAATATTTATGTATATAGTTATGTATATAGAGATCATTTAAATAAGAGTCTATGTGAATAATACTTGAATAAAATATTTAACCACACTGTAAAAAATATCCGTGAAACATCGAACCAAAATCAGGGGGAAATTTGCAGGCCTTTCTGTTTGGGAAAAGACTGAACCATAAAGTGGGGTCATTTTTTCCCCGCACGAATCGTGTAAGCCGAAACCTAAAATGAGTCACGCTCGTGCAAAAGACGAGTGAGAGGTTGAACCAAAATATTGATCGGTTGAACGCGGGTGGATTGTATATGGTAAAACAATGAAATGGTGTTATTTAATGCGAGGGTTTAGAGCGTGATCGAACTGTACTTTGGCCCAACGTTAATATTAAGAGCAGTGCGTAGTTTAGCGTACTATTATTTTTTTAAAGTATTTCTAAGAAATGAAAATAAAATAAAAAATCAACGTTATTAAAATCTAAATGAGCAAAAAAAAAAAAAAAAATGCTGGTTTTATTACATATTTTTTCGTTGAAAAAAACGTCGATTTTCAATTTCATTATTAAAGCAGTAAAATTTTATTAGTTTCAAATTCAGTTATAATTATAATGTAAAGCAAGTACTTATTTTTTCTGTTTACTTTTCAGGCATAAAGGTATTTTTTCAACTCCTATAATTTTAATATTTCATTTCACTAATACATAATTTTAGAATTTTTTTCTTATTTATTTATTTGTTATGTATATATATATATATATATATATATATATATATATATATATATATATATATATATATATATATATATATACACATACAGTGGCTCCCAAAACCTTGAAATTTTGTAGTAAAATCAAAATATCGCAAAACTGAATTCGAATATGAAGTCCAATTTTTTTTCACATCATTCCTATGCCATTCAGAATAAAACCCAGCAGTTTTTTTAAAAATATTGCCAGATTTTATTTTTGAAATTTGTCAAAAAACGATGAGACAGAGGAAAAATATGCCACAAAAGTCATCGTACACTGAAATATTTTCGAATAAGTTCTTGATTAAAATTATCATATGTGGTTTTTTTTATTATCTTTGCATTTTAATGGCACTGTAAAGTCATTTGCCTTTAATTTTTTGTTTATTTATTCCCTAATATTCTGCTTATTATTTTAAAATGGCAGGTATGCATAGAAAACAACAAACACAATTCGAAATTTGATTTTTTTTCCCTCACAGTAGCCATAAACTGGTTTGAAATGTCTCAAAATTAGTTGATTTATACCATTCTATAGTGAAGTGCTTGATAAAATGCTTTAAAGACAAGAATCGGATCGAAAACAAGGTAAGAAAAGGTCAATTGGCAAAGTTAACAAAGTATGACCAGAGGTTTACAGTTAAAAAAATTATGAAAAATACACATTTGAGCGCTGAAAAAGTTTCTGAAGAATTGAATGAAACATACTACGTTTAATTTTCATCTAAAATTGTTCGCCGAGTTATCTGCTTAGCAGGATTAAAGGGGACCTCTTCCCGCAGAAATTTTCTTGCTCTTGCGAAAAACAGTAAGCTTACGCTTTCCGTCGTAAATTCAATGATAAATAAGCTCAAAACGTTTTGGAACAACGTCTTACTTATAGATGAAAATAAATTCAATATTTTGGGTTAAATTGTTGTATGATTGTCAATAGAAGAAAAAATGAGGAATTTAATCTTAAGAACTTTGCTGGTGCTCTTGTGTGAGGGTGCATAACAGCATCAGGACTTGGAAATTTGGAATTTTTTGATGAAATAATGAACCATGCTGTTCATTTAAATATTTCAAAAAACAATTTTAAACTATTAGCTCAAAATTTGGAAATCGGAAACAACTTTGTTTTTTTATCCAAATAACGATAAGAAGTACACGTTTGCATTTGGTGCCTCAAAAATTGTCCTTTAACTTAGAAATATCTCCTCAATCGCCAGATTTAAACTTAATGGAACATATTTGGAGATATCTGGTGGCTAGATTACGAAAATACAAATTGAAACGAAAAGCGAACTAGAAACAGTAAGACTCGAAGTGCGGCTGAACACTTATTAAGAAATTGCATAAAAAAAGAAAGAAAAAACAATGAAACCTATTCCCAGACGTTTAAAAGCTGTTGTTGATACTGCATGATATTCTACTAAATAATAATTTTGTAAAAAGTTAGTTTATTTACTAATTTTCTGACATTTTTTCAAAGTGTACGAAGACTTTTGTGACATAAAATTTCCGGCAATTTTTGGTTTTTGATTTTTAAAAAATTAAGTTTTAATGTTTTATTAAAAATTTTCATGTATTTTTGTTAAAAATATAGATCATAGATCTTATAATTAAATACATATTCCGAAATATTAATTCTAACCAATGCATAAGGCCTATTTCATTGAAAGTCGTAGGTGTACGAACACTTTTGGGAGCCACTGTATACACTATATATAAAGTTGGCTCTCTGTTTAACGACTTTCAAGGGACCACAAAAAATCGTCCTAAAGTAGAAAGCGTCCTTAAATAGAATGCTTTTAACACTATAGTGGACCATCTGGGACCGTGAAAAGCCGTCTTTAAACAGAGAAAGTCGTTAAATAGAGCGTCGTTAAACAGAGAACCTACTGTATACATTTTTTTTTTGAGGAAAAATATGAGCAGATTTAAAAGTAAGAGCAAAATTTGTGCCTTTGTGCTGAAAAAAAAAAAACAAAACATAAATAAAACAACGTTAATGTGTAAATTTGCAGGACACTGCACACGTGTTTCGGGAGTTACAAGGAACCTCTTTTTAATGGAAAAGAAGTAAACTCATGATATCAATATTATATATTGTTTAGAGGGTGCTTGAAATTTTATTTCGTTTCTTAAGTTATGCGACATACACACACATACGCACATACATACGTACATACAGACGTCACGAGAAAACTCGTTGTAATTAACTCGGGGATCGTCAAAATGGATATTTCGGGTGTCTGTACGCTCCTAGGCACATATCCACGTGTGGTCGGGTTGAATGAAAAACTCAACATTCATTTGGGGGTGAGCAAAATGGAAATTAAGGCCGATTTTTGGGTGAAAATTTTATCGCGAATACAATACTTCCTTTTTCGTAAAAGGAAGTAACTAGACGGAAGATCGGTTAGTACAGGGCCATTCCATTCGAGATGGGCAAAATTCATAAAAAAGTGGTGGCCACATGGTAACAGATTTTTATGAAATTTAGTATACAGGTTCCTTTTATGCCTATATAAAAAATATCTAAAATATTTTTGCTTAATATCTTTTATTTGAACAGTTACATGCGATTGATAATTAGTCAAATTGAATTGCATTCTTATAAATGCTTAATGTTGCATTTTTGAAGGCTTGTATCTTATTACCTATTTAATCAAAACATAAAAGTTATATGCTGTTGCAATCTATGGAATAGGGTAATTAATCTGATGTCAGTAAAATTTTCAAAGTTTTTATAGTTAAATTTTGAACGAGTTTGGAAAACTGAAAATATTTCAGTTTTCTCATAATTAAGCATTTGATTTTTTAATCTCAATCTTTAATTAATGCATTAGCTTTGCTGAAATTAATACTCAATAATGTGCTAAGTATCATAAAGGAAATATCTTACTTTTGAAGTTGTATTTTAACTCCTTTGTCTCCAAAATAAGTTTTAAACTTAGTGATATTTTGTAAAATGGTGATTTTCCCCATCACATAAACACAAAAATTCAAATGAGGGAAAATTCAGACAGCTTTAAAATTTTGCAAGAATATAGAGCTGTGTTTCTATTATTTGCTTGAAGAAACTCGAAATTGGTTTTTGATTTCTAAACGTAAAATAAAATTCAGAAATATAGCATTTTCTTTGTGTTTTATGGGTCAATCCATACAGGTTCGACGGATGGGTGCGCTCGACCATTTTTAATTTTTTTTTTTTTTGAAATTCATATTCCTAAAAGCTGCATATGAAAGATGTTTAAAACCACTTTTATTTTTTTCTCTCAACTGGACCTTTGATTTTTTAGAGGTCATCAAAAATGATTTTCGTAGTCAAAAATGGGACTTTTAGAACTTTGCATTTTGTCCAAAATGCAAAATTTGAAGTTGCACGTTTTGTCATTTTTTATGCACTGTACAGTATGTAAGCGAATTCCACAAAACCTAAAAACTGTCGCGTGATCAGTGTCATAGTCTGTGAGGATACAAAAGATCCTCGATAGGCTATGTCAATGCTTTCCGTTTCACCACGACTTTTAGGAAGGTCAACCTTTTCGCTTGTAACCCGTTCTCCCTTCTCGAAGTCAATCACAAGACTAACTGCACCCCCAATCGCACACTTGTGCGAAAGAAACGTGTTCTTAGAAACATTTTGAACATTGGAATAAAGGTGCGTGAAAGCATTCCAAGAGACATCAAGAAGGGTACAAATCTTCCGATAAGCAAAGCGTGAATAGGCGATTTAACTAAAACTTGAAAAATTTTTATCGCGCATAAGTGAAAGGTGCATTTTAGGTTTCGCGTATAAATGAACAAGAGTTAACATTGTTTTCCTATATCGCTGGCCGGGCCCGTGAGAAAAACGCGCATAAGTGAAAAACGCGTATAACGGAGGTCGCGTATAAGCGAGAGATCACTGTATGTTATACACCGTCATAAAACCTATCGACACATGATACACTGTTAAAACCAGGAGTGCCACAGGGGTAAAGAATTTCACCCTAGGGTGAAAAAACAGTGCCGCGGGGTGAAACTGAGGCTAGGAAGTGTCGTCAAGGTGCTTTTGATTCCTCAGTGGGTGAACGACGTTAACAAAAGTGATTCAATAGGAGAGCGACTCATTGCGCATGCGCTCTGACTAATCGTCCAACGACAACTTCAGTTTGAATGGCGAACGAAGGAAGTTGCAACGAAATTTGCTTTCACATTGAATGAAGTACAAAACTGAAAATTTCGTGGATTAATATTCGAAATATCGCGTAAGTAAAGGCATTTGATCATATTGTAGCACTTAGAGCTTTCGAACATATTTAAAGTGTTTAAAGTATGTTGACAACTGCTTATTGTTCCATTTACCTTATTAAATATTTAATATCTTGCTATTTATATCCTGCAAAACTGTTACCTAAAACTATCTATCAGTACTATCTTGAACAACAACAACATTAAAAATAAAAACGTTTAAATCAGTTGATAATTGAATTGCTAATTCCGGAATAAAAATGCATCGACGTGAGCAGCCAATATACCAATATCTATTTCTTCTCAAATGAAATAACTATGTAGTGTAAACGAACAAAGCAGCGAAGGCGGGGGGAAAAAACCGTCTGAAAAGAAATCTTTCTCACTCAGCGTTTGACTCATGAGTTTCACATCGTGTTTTGGTTAACGTATCTTTCTTAGGCGTTATTGCATGAAGCGAATGTAATTATCTACTCGTTTTGATATTTTTAATCTGACGGAAAACTTGACATTGGAAAGAAGGGCTTTTAAATCAGTATTTATCTTGTACGCATAAGGATACTCAAATATCGAATCTTATACTAAGTATTGATATGTTACGCTCCATTAAAATTTTAAACGTTTATGAATGTTTTTATTTTCCCATGATTCTAATCTAATGTTACCTAATATTTCTGGTTGTTCCGACAAATGATTGATAACTACCTTCCCTATTCATTTTCAGTACGGATCATGCAGTAAAAGTTGTCAACAACATATTCATTACTGAGGAATCCAAGTGTGAATATAAGAAAGTTAGTGCACGAACAGACAAATTAAAGTCATGAACACTTCTAAACTATGTTCGAAAGTTGAAATATGATCAAATGCCTTCGTACATATAAATCAAAATAAATAAAATACAATTGTATTAAAAAACGCAAACAACACGGGGGGGGGGGATCTCTCTAGGAAGCAATAAAGGTGCCATTTTTCTCACCTAGAGTACCATCTTTCACCTACGGTGCACGTTGTGTGAAGGGAGCCTGTTTTTCACCCTTGCTAAGGGTGCAATTTCGGCTCTCTATCGGGTGTCGCTGGTGAACAAGCGTTTCACCACTGAAAGGTGCCAAACGCAATCTGTAGTTTTAACAGTGTAAGGTATCATAGATCATTTTCTCTTGAATTTCAACATTAAGATTTTTATTTTTTAATTTAATAAAAAGAAAGTAATTATTTTAGCTATGAAGTTTTAGGCTATTTTATTTCTTAATTAATTGCTTAATTACACGTCAGTAGGTGCACTGACTGATTACTTTTATTATCTTTTTCACACACACTAAAAACAAAGCTAAACTGAATTTCTCAAAAAAAATATAAGTTTTATTTCATGAAATAAACAATAAAATAGTGGTGCCATCTAGTGTTCACGAAAGAGTTAGTATGTAGGCCGCCTATATATTCATCTTGACTGCGATTATGATATCGTGTTGTTATATTTAAATAACTTGAACGCACTAATTTCAGCAACTGCTTTATTTTCCAGCACGTAGCATTCTATTCTATTCTATTCAAGAGTCACAACTGACTACAACTGTATTTATGTCGAGGACTGCATACTAAGTGCCTTGCCTCCCACGTAGCATTCGAACCCGAATCAAAACTTCTCTGGCGTTGCCAATTACAAACGAATAACTTATAAATTGGTTCGATTATTGATATTCGATTACAATTCGATAATAAAATACAAGTATACATGAAATAGCAATAATAAGGTAATAAACATTTTAAAATAGAAGGTATTAAGTTTGTAAATTTAGGAAATATATAATACTTATGAAAATTAAAATAATTCCCATTTTTATATTTCTGTGCCGCCACAAGTACGTCATGACCTACGTCATTGGAATTTGTGGCTTACAGAATTACCGCTAGGGAACGGCCAATATGCATCGGTAGCAGAACCTCAAACTAAAGGCAAATATCCGCTTCCTGTCGAAAACAGTATTCTCAAAACTTGGAGACCATTTAGTCAATAAATTAGCCACTTGTACTACCTACTTGACCAACCATTTCCTAGAGCCAGCTTTTATGAGAATCTGAATGAATCTCGATTTCTTGATTTATTCGCTGCTTGTGTTTCACTTTGTTTGATCAAACTTCCTCTTCTGTTTTGCAGTTGGTCTGTTCAGCGAGTTAGGACTAGCAGCTATGTCTACAGTGAATCACTGCCGGACACCCGATGGCCTTCTCGGTGAATGCGGGGAAATTAGTCGATGTCTCTACCTACTCTTCGACATGGTCCGACTACGGAGATCTGTCTGTTTTAGGAATTTATTTATGGTTGGAATTTGTTGCCCAGGATTTTCGGTAAGTTGGCATTGCGATAAAGCTTTCAAAAAGCTAACACCAACCCCATTGCAATTTTTTAAAACAAAATTCTTACTTAAAATACACCACCTGCTCAGTTATTCCATCCGAGGACTGCAGTTTCGTTCTTTTTAGCATTCATCAGCTCGGAATAGGAATCACATGAGCTGGAGGCGAAAAACCTCTTAAGGGAGCCAAGAGAGCCAAACAAACTGGTAGCTAATGTAGTATGCTGTTTTTTTTTTTCGCCTCCAGCTCATGTGATTCCTATTCCGAGCTGATGAGTGCTAAAAAGTACGAAACAGCAGTCCTCGGATGGAATAACTGAGCTGGTGGTGTATTTTAAGTATTTCTGCCTTAGCCCTGGCTTAGGGCGGTAACTTACTACAAAATACTATGCTTTGCCATCAATCTTTGAGTTAAACCGCACCATTGCTGCGGTCACTCAAAACCTTTTAACCAAGAGTCTTTTCACTATAAGTATTTTTGTATATTTACTTTTTAGTTAATATTTTTATTTTATACGAGGATATATATGCAACAGCATTCTCTCTCATTAATTCCTAGTAACTCGGTTCCAATATAGCACCTCGAGCCTACTATTTTTTTCAAGCCTTTTCCCCCTTATATATATATATATATATATATATATATATATATATATATATATATGGGTTTTTTTTCCTATGTATATACGTATATGTATGTATATATATGTATATATATATATGTATATATATATGTATATGTAAGTATATATATATATATGTATGTATAGGTATGTGCGTATGTACGATATGTATATGTATCTCAAGAGTTTTCCCTAAAATAAAATAAAATAAAAATAAAATCTGGTGTGCTACTTCTACATTAGCTTCCAGTTTGTTGGGCTCTCTTGGCTCCCTTAAGAGGTTTTTCGCCTCCAGCTCATGTGATTCCTATTCCGGGCGGATGAGTGCTCAAAAGCACGAAACTGCAGTCCTCGGATGGAATAACTGAGCTGGTGGTGTATTTTAAGTATTTCTGCCTTTGCCCTGGCTTAGGGCGGTAACTTACTACAGAAAATTCTTACTATTAGGCTAATCATTTTTTATCCACAGACATTTTCTTATGCACATCAAAAGAAGATTAAATTTAAGTCTTAGATAGTTAAGTTTAAACTATATTACAGATCTAACTACAGATCTTTTATGGGGAGAATTTTTTACCACTTGTTTTCGATGTCGAACAAAATGTGTTGTGAGGTAACAACAAAAAATTTACGAATTAAGTTACTCATATATCATTCTTTTTGCAGAATTAATTACTTTATTTTATTTTATATACGAATGAAGTGACTTTACTGTAGGTAAAAATTTAATGTATCAGTAACAAAATTGAACAAATGTGTTAAAAATATTTTGAAAATCATTCCTTGCTTTGATCTAATGGTAAAGGTAATCTAACGCTATATATATATATATATATATATATATATATATATATATATATATATATATACAGTAGGCGTCGCTAAATGTGATCACGGTTAAAGTTATCATTCGCTTAATGTTTGTTTTCAGAATGATGAAGTCCCGGAACACTTGTATGTTGACACACGTTTAAAAAGTCGGATATTATAATCAGCCTCTTCGTTTATTGTTATCCCTTTTTCATAAACTTTCAATTTTTTTCCCTGTCATTGTTCCTCAATTAAGAGAAATACATAGGGAAACCCTGACGAGACTCACTTTCTGTGTAGCATTTTGTGGTTTTCAATAGCAGTTCAAAATTTTTCTAAGAATGAAGCTACAGAAAGTTCGTCCCCAGTGACCTCTGGCTACCCCTAAGAAAACTTTCTTTTGCAACTAAAAAAATTCAGTCGCTGGACATGGCATTGATGTAGGACCTCCATTGTTATCATTGCTTTGTAAACTATTAAAGAATTGTGTCGAGATTGAAAACAAAGCGAAGTCAAATTAAAATTTAAACAACAAGCAAAACCATGCTTTAAAAGATAGAAAAGCTGAATGTGCTTTGAAACTGGTTTACGAATGTCAGGGAAAATGATCATATTTTACTTCACCTATTACTATGTGATTAAAAATTGCATAATTTAGCTTAAACTTTTTATAATTCAGATATTTCCATTCTGTTAATTTAATAATTTATAATATGAAAGTGCGTTCAGTTGAGTCACTGTGATTTTAATTTGAGATTGCCAAAATAAGTGCACCTTAATTGGAAAAAAATCCAAAAGTGATCACATTAAGCGGCTCCTACTGTGTGTATATATATATATATATATATATATATATATATATACTTTTTTTGTGGCGGTCAAGTAGTGTTAAATCCGGATACTATTGCTGTGAGGACTGTGATCCACGGCACTATGGCTCAATTTTTTTTTTACGGAAAGAACTACGAATATTTTATGCTCAAGTTTTGTGTTCCTTCTTCTACAATTTAAAAAAAAATGGAGAGGGAGTCATTTTGGTTGATTTAAAGAAAATGAACTAAGGGAGGAAAAACAAACTACTTTTGCAATGTGTGCGTTAAAAGTAAAATAAAACATCAATAAAATAAAAGAGGTGTTACATAGACAGTTTTCTCAAAAAATGAAATGGGTTGTATATATGCTATGGCTCCGGTAGGATAAATCTTGACTCCGAGAACGTTCAGTTCTTGGGGAGTTGACTCAGTGGCAGATCTAGTCGATCATTTTGGGAGGGGCTATTTGGAATTTTTTCACCCTTTCTTTGGATTTTTGTCCTAACTGTCACTTTTCAAACAGTGCCAGATCATTGATTTTTCCGAAAAAATACTGCTGCTACCCGTCACCAAGTTTTTATGCCAAGTTAGAATTAAAAAGTGTGAATGAAAGTGTGAAAGTTAGTCACACTTTCTTTGGATTTTTGTCCTAACTGTCACTTTTCAAACAGTGCCAGATCATTGATTTTTCCGAAAAAATACTGCCGCTACCCGTCATCAAGTTTTTATGCCAAGTTAGAATTTAAAAATAACAATAGAAATATGGGGAATTTATAAAATTTAAGATAAGATTAATACCAAAAAATTCTTCATTTATAAATTATTGCTTTAAAGAAATGGACATCAATTTTTAGTTACCTTTGGAGGCATTTGTGGAGGAACATGGGAATAAGAAACACTCCTCCAGAAGAGTTTCAAAATTAAAGTCATAAAACACAAATTTAGGTTCTCTTTGATCTTGTAAACTATAGGTGTGCTCAGAGGACAGCAGCATCCATAGATCGTCCTAGTGTCCTAAGATTGTCCATCGTTTGCGTCAAGAAATGATGTATAAAATGAAGCACAATTTTAGAAACAAAATAGTTTTGTTTCAAGAAGAGGGATGTAAATTCTCTCACATTTAAAACTTAAAATTTCTATTAAAGTAACACTCATGTGTTATTTTTGAAATTTTCTTCATAATATTTTCTTTCTTTTTAAAAAAATTCCTACGTTCACAAGGTTTTGGGAGGGACCATGGCCCCCATGGCCCTCCTCTAGATCCGCCCCTGAGTTGACTGAAATCGGGAAAAGGTGTGGCGCTGAGTGGAGTTGGATGACCTTCACAGTACTACTGCGAAGATATTCTCATTCAAATTTGGGCCATAAACACTGTCCCTTCTTATTCAACTCTCCAAAAGGAAATAAGCTCACACCTCATCATACTGGAGCCATACAATGTTCACAATTTGAATTTCGTATCTCAAACCGCGTTTATAAAAAACTAATTCTATCATTACATGAAATACACCGCCAGCTCAGTCATTTCCAGCCGAGGACTGCAGTTTCGTGCTTATTAGCACTCATCAGCCCGGCATAGGAAAGTGATTGAGCTGGAGATGGAAAGTCTCTTAAGGAAGCCAAGAGTGCCAAACAAACGGGTAGCTAATATAGAATTAGCGCAGACCAGACGAGTGACCGAAACAATGGTTCGGTTCAACTCGAGGATTGAAGGCAAGGCATGGTATATTCAGTAAATTACCGCCCAATAGCCAGGACTAAAGCATAAATACATGAAATATACCGCCAGCTCAGTCATTTCCAGCCGAGGACAGCAGTTTCGTGCTTTAGAAATACATGAAATACACCGCCAGCTCAGTCATTTCCAGTCGAGGACTGCAGTTTCGTGCTTAAATTCCTTCTTGCCTTCAATCCTCGAGTTGAACCGAACCATTGCTTTGGTCACTCTTATGGTCTGCGCTAATTCTATATTAGCTACCAGTTTGATTGGCACTCTACGCATTAGGCCGGTAATTTACTGAATATACCATGCCTTGCCTTCAATCCTCGAGTTGAACCGAACCATTGCTTCGGTCACTCGTATGGTCTGCGCTAATTCTATATTAGCTACCAGTTTGTTTGCACTCTTGGCATTGGGCCGGTAATTTACTGAATATACCATGCCTTGCCTTCAATCCTCGAGTTGAACCGAATCATTGCTTCGGTCACTCGTATGGTCTGCGCTAATTCTATATTAGCTACCAGTTTGTTTGGCACTCTTGGCTTCCTTAAGAGGTTTTCCATCTCCAGCTCAGTCACTTTCTTATGCCGGGCTGATGAGTGCTAATAAGCACGAAACTGCAGTCCTCGGCTGGAAATGACTGAGCTGGCGGTGTATTTGATGTATTTCTAAAGCACGAAACTGCCGTCCTCGGCTTCAAATGACTAAGCTGGCAGTGTATTTCATGTATTTCTGCTTTAGTCCTGACTATTGGGCTGTAACTTACTCATTAATTCTATCATTTTCAGACTTCAACAACTACGGCAGCTTCTACTTCTAACACAACCTTGCTTCCCGAAACTACAAGTATCATGACAACAACGGAAGAGACGACAACCGTAATTTCAAGCACCACAACTCAGCGTCCTGTCAAGCGATTTCACCAGAAAGCTACGAAAAAGCCTTTCTCTCCTCCAACAACAGTTCCGACAACAACTCTGAAACCTAGCACAACAACTATTCAAAGTGTAGAAATATATACGGAACCCTCTTCCCCAACAACAATGGCGACATTTGCTTTGGCTGCAGACTCTTCGAATCAAAATGCTTCTTATTCTACTAGTTTTAGTAAGTAAACATTCATGTTAGGCCTTTTAAATCATTGTTCTGAATTTTAGAGATCAAGCACACTGTTAAAACTACAGGTTGCGTTTGTCACCTTTCAGGGGTGAAAAGCTTGTTCACCAGCGACACCCAATATGGAGCCGAAATGGCACCTCTTATTTGGGTGAAAAACAGGCACCTTCTAAAAGATAGGCAGCTGGGGCGACCAGAAAGAACCTTCTGAGAGAAAAATGGCACCCTTACTGATTTCTACTGTAGATCCTACTCCCCCCTCTTCCGTATTGTGTGTGTTTTTGAATGCAGTTGTGTAGTTGTTCTTTTTTTACATATATCTAGTTTTGATTCATGATATTCTACGTTTTGGACATTTTTCACATTGAATTAAGCACTGGAAAAGATTAAAACTTGTAATTACAACATTTGATCATATGTCAGAGTTTTCAACATAGTTAAGAAGCGTTGCTTTAATTCATCTGATCGTGCTCTAACTCAGTGTTTCTCATCCTCTTTTGACCCACGCCCCCGGTAAAAGAAAATGAAAGGAATTACGGACCAGTGAAATTTTTATCCTTTTCTTTAAATTAATAAAATAAATAATAATAATGAAAATAACAACTCTGGGGCCGTTAAAAACGTGTCAAAAAATTCTGCGTATTGATGATTTTTTTTTCCAGTAATATATTAAAAATAAATAAAACAATAAATATCTACCCCCTTTACTTGGTATCCAAGAGCTGTCACAAACATATTTAAATTTAAAGACTAGAAGTTTTTCGCCACTTTTAAAAACCAAAAGAAATTTCTAACGCTATATTATCGGCTTCACAAAATAACACCAATTAGATAACCGCTAACAGGAAATGATTCAAACACTTGAATGAAAAAAAAAAAAAAAAAATACTAGACGGAACGAGTTTTATTTTTTAGTTCATTTTTTCCCGCTTGGTATTCTGTTTTATAATCTACGAAGCACAAGAATCATTTTTTTCATTATTTCATCTCACTTGTTAATTATTATCTTACTGCTGGTCAATAATGTGGTGGTTAAACGTTGCTTATCGAGTACTCAAGAAAATAATGATAGATATTTTTAGTATCGGTTTGAGTGTTGGAAATAGCAATACAGTAACCGTTAAACAATAAAAAGCAGTAAACGTACTTTTAAAAACACTTTTAACTATGTTTGAAAGCCCTGAAAGCTACAAAGTGATCAAAAGCTGTTCTTACTTGTTATTTTGGAGTTGAATCCTCGAAATTTTTAATCCAATATTTTACTTAATTCAATGTGAACGTAACATCGACAGGGTTCGTACGCCCTTGAAAAACCTTGAAAAGTGCTTGAAAAAAAAAAGTTCATTTTCAAGTGCTTGAAAACCTTGAAAAAGTTTTAAAACCTTGAAAAAGTTTCTTAGTGCTTAAATTCTTTCAAAAATCAACGAATTGTGCTTAGAAGTTTTAATAAAGTATTTCACCACTGCAATTTTCTGAACATGTGTTCAGTATGCAACATCGCGAAAAATTGCTTCCGTTTGGGATTTCAATCCTTTTGCATCTTGTAAATATTTTGATGTTTTTTACAACCGAAAGATATTTTGACATTTGGTACCTTAGATTAGTTTATTTTTTGTTTAATTTCATTAATTAACAAAGAAATTAATTTGGAAACCATGACAACATTGAACTTACTCGGGTTTCGCGGAAAATTGCTGTTGTGTTTGAAATTTCAATCTTTTTGCATCCTGCAAATATTTAAATATTTTGGCTAATCAAATGTTAGTTTCGCATATGCTACCTTAGATTAGTATATTTTTTGTTTAATTTTAATAAAAAACAAATAAATTTATTTCATGGGAAACATGCCACGTCGAACAAACTCAGACTTTGCGAAAAATTGCTTCTCGTGTTTGAAACTTCAATCTTTTTGCATCTTGCAAATATTTAAATATATTCACTAATCGGATGTTATTTTCATATTTGCTACCGTAGATTAGCATATTTTATGTTTAATTTCAGTAAAATATAAGTTTATTTTATGGGAAACATGACAACATTAAACTTAATTCGCGAAAATTTGCTTCCCTTGTTTGAGATTTCAATCCTTTTGCAATTTGTAAATATTTTATATTTTTGGCAATTAGTAGTTATTTTGACACTGCTACATCAGATTAGCTTATTTTATTTTAATAACTAAAGAGTTAAAGAATTTATTACCTTGGTCTTGTTTAATTATTTGCTTATTTATTTTTGCAATTTTGAATGATTATCTTTACCTAATTTTTGGTCATAACAGATTTTTTTTTTTTTTAAATTTAAATTTCAGCAGTTGAGCATCTAACAAATTAACTTAAAGTTTGTATTTTAAATATAAAGTTGATTTATACAGTTTTATTTGTAAGTACATCATTTTTTTATGTCTGCTAAAATAAATAAGGTGTATAACAGGGGTGGTTGTGTTATGATTATTCACTTGAAATCCAGTAGTGTTCGTTTTTATGCTTTTACCTCCCTATATCTCCAATTTTCCCCTTTTCCTCAAATGTTCAAAATTACTACTTTATAAGGGTTGTGGGTACTTGGAGCTTACTGAAAGAGGCTTTAATCAGCAAAGGGGTAGATAGCTTAAGGAGGGTCATTCATCTTCATTTGGATCGAATAAATTGACCAGTACCAGCCTAGCTAGGCCCAGTACCTGTTGCTGGTTATCAACAGGCACTGGGCATTGTATTTCTATGCAGAATATTTTGACTTAATAAACTATTTTATGAATTGTATGCATAGCAAAAGTTATTGTTGTACATATGTATATTCAAGTAATAGGGGTCTTAGTTTTAAAAATTATTCCCCCCCCTCGCCCCATTTTGCTCTTTGAAACTTTCAGGTAATTTTTTATGAATTCACAAATCACAATTACACCTGAATATTTTTGCCTTTCTAAATTTAAATTCTAATTTCAACAATAACCCATTTTTTCCCAAAATAAAACTACTTTTGTCATAATATGTCAACTTCTTATGAACCTTTTCAATTTCGAAATATGGCTCTATAAATCTGAACTTGCACATTTATTGTCTGTTGCAAGTTAATCAATGAAAGCTGAATAGGCTCAAGTTTGCATTCAGAGTATTTATCACTGCTTAAGCTGCTTTTGTATATTTTGAGGTGTAGAGACTGGACTGTGGACTTTCATAAACTTTTCTTACTTCCTAAATTTAAATTTACTCGAGGACAGTTGAAATGCCTTATTGGCTGAACAGCTAATAAATACATACGAATAATTGATTTGCATACTTATAAATTATTTGCAAACCTAATATTTTTAGAACTTAATAGTGCAAACTGAAATAACTTTCTGGGTAGTGTTTTTGTCCTAACCGCCCTTATATTGTAATAAACCACTGTATAGATATTGGAAATAAATGTTGAAACCGGGGAGGGGGGGGGGGAGTGACTTAAACTCCTCTCTGGCAATGCCATTGAACTTGGGTATTTTAGTTTCTTCCCATAAAATTTAAAAGCACTTATGAAAGGTTTTTTTTAAAGTTTTAATTTGCTGATTCTAGAAAATATACAAACCTCTGACTGCTGCAACCTTTGAAAAACCTCAAAATCAAACCTCTTGGTATCTGCTTCTCTTTATGACCAAACTTTTCAAACATTTTCAGAAAAACTTTCAACGCAGTAGATCTTTCATCAAAGCGTCTCTCGTTGTAGAAAAAGCAATTTTGTTTTCCTATACTTTTTTGTATTATTGCCTGTAAATGAAATCTGCGTACAATATTTTTAGTACAAATTTATGATATTGCCTTGAAAACAAAATTTTTTACCTTGAAAAGTACTTGAAAAGTGCTTGAATTTTTTTCTGCCTAAAGGGTATGAACCCTGATCGAGCTACTGATCCTGCGTCCGCCATATTGAAGTGGTTGAATGAATGTTGAAGTCAACGTGCATGCGTAACGATTCATTCTGCGATTGCCTGCTGTTTTCGCACCCCTGCTGCGTTTCCTGGCTAGTATGGCACCCTTCGGTACCACGCCTTCACCTTAGGGGGGATATATTCTCTCGTCTGGAACCTCTGGTTTTAACAGTGCAGGTACTTTTAATAGTGTAAAAACATCTCTTACTTTAATACCTTATAATTTTTTTATATAAATGGGTGGATTTTTTCAATTAAAAATTGGTAGTTAATTTACGTTAAAAGTAACGCTGGGCCTGGACCGGTACTCGTACCTTTTGAGTTCCAGGTTCGATTGAAGATTCTCCGTATTCAGTGATCATGACGTTAAATACATCGTGGTTAGGCAACCTTAAGGATATATTCAGTAAATTACTGCCCATGTTACGGTTCCACGTTGTGATAATTTCGTATCTCGCCAATTGGTTTGTGCCCATGTTACGATTCCACGTTATGATAATTTCGTAATTTACTCGTCCATCTTATGATATTTTTGTTCTTAAAATTGGAATAGAAAAAGAACCACATCGAATTTTTGAAAAATCGCTTCGAGGTGCATACCCCCATGCTACAAACTAATTTTGTGCCAAATTTCATGAAAATCGGCCGAACGGTCTAGGCGCTATGCGCGTCACAGAGATCCAAACATCCATATATAGAGACTTTCAGGTTTGTTATTTAAAAGGAAAAGAAAAGAAGAAAGATAAAGAAGTAAAGAAAAGAAAGATAAAGAAAGATAGTTTTCAGAACAAATTCTTTCCCATTTTATTAAATTTCTGTGAAAAATGGGCTAAAAATTGGAATAGAAAAAGAACCAAATCGAATTTTCGAAAAATCGCTTCGAGGTGCACACCCCCATGCTACAAACTAATTTTGTGCCAAACTTCATGAAAATCGGCCGAACGGTCTAGGTGCTATGCGCGTCACAGAGATACAGACATCCTGCAGACATCATCCGGACAGAGAGACTTTCAGCTTTATTATTAGTAAAGATAAAAGAAAGGATTTTTTTTCTTTCATAAAAATACTTGATATCTTGCAAGATCCGAAACTTCATAAAGTTTTCTGCAGTACCAGAGTCATCCATTTTAACCCCTTCAGTCGGAATTATGAAATTTTGGACCAAAAATGTTGATATTTGGTACACAGTGTACTATGGTAAAGGGTATCTTATAGACAAAATTTGGAGTTTGTAGGAGAAAAGTTAAAAGAGTTATGGCACGTTCAATGTTCCGGACTTATATTTTTGAAATCAATGTTTCATATACAAAAACGATAAAATACCGAACAAACTTCATTATAAAATGTTCTACAAACAATTATAAAACATAATATAAGCGTTTGAAACGATTAATTAAAGATTATATATTTTTTAAAAAATCGGGATAAAAACCTCGCTTTTCAGATGAAAATCCATGATTGGAAAAATGAGCCACTCTCTATCTCTCAATCCTTATATGTCGTTGTTGTCAATCCAAAAACGAAAAATTATTTCACAGATTATAATAAGTAGAATGTAAAGAGTCAACTACAAAAAAATCAACTAATTTTAAAATGAGCCGCTCTCTCTCTCAATCCTTATATGTCAGTGTTGTCAATCCCAAAACGAAAAATTATTTCCCAGATTATAATAAGTAGAATGTAAAGAGTCAACTACAAAAAAATCAACTAATTTTAAAATGAGCCACTCTCTCTCTCTCAATCCTTATATGTCAGTGTTGTCAATCCCAAAACGAAAAATTATTTCACAGATTATAATAAGTAGAATGTAAAGAGTCAATTACAAAAAAATCAACTAATTTTAAAATGAGCCACTCTCTCTCTCAATCCTTATATGTCAGTGTTTTCAATCCCAAAACGAAAAATTATTTCACAGATTATAATAAGTAGAATGTAAAGAGTCAATTACAAAAAAATCAACTAATTAAATCAATTATTAAATGATTAGCAGCTGTTTAAAGTGAATGTCCGGTATACCGGACATCAAGTCTGAAGGAGTTAAGGATGTTCACATCTTTTATTTTCACAGTATCATTTAACTATGTCATTTTAATAAACCATGAGATAGAATATTTTGGAACCATTTTGAAAGGAGTGGAATAGCTGAAAAGGTACGTGTTCGAAGCTGTTACTTACAAGAGCTAAAAATTGTTTTAGAAAATTGATGAAATGCAGAAACTTTAAACTGCTTTTATATCCCTCGTTATATTGTGCTTATCGAGAGATTGATCCGCAAACAGTAATAAAAAGTAACGATTCAGTTAACGTTTAAATTAATGAAGTTTTTAATTTAGTTAAAAGTTTTTTTTAATTGGTTAAAAATTTTAGTTACACTGTTAAAAATTCAGGAAGATTTTCTGGTAATTGTTAAAGTAAAATGGCGGACTTACAGCATCGCTGATTTTTACGGTAATTTATACCGGAGAAATAACCGAGCATTCTGGATTTCTGGTCCCATAATGGACTCATTCGCGTAAACGAGTGATCGGACCAGTCTTGTTCGAAAAAATTCCCGTCCGCTTTGGTGAAACCTAGCTTGATTGTTTCTGTTTGCACAATTTGCTCGCTTACACTGATAAAAATTCAGGAAGATTTTCTGGTAATTGTTACAGTAAAATTTCGGACTTACAGCATTGCTGATTTTTACGGTAATTTATACCGGAGAAATAAACGAGCATTCTGGATTTCTGTTCCCATAATGGACTCATTCGCGTAAACGAGTGATCGGACCAGTCTTGTTCGAAAAAATTCCCGTCCGCTTTGGTGAAACCTAGATTGATTGCTTCTGTCTGCACAATTTGCTCGCTTACACTGATAAAAATTCAGGAAGATTTTCTGGTAATTGTTACTGTACAATGGCGGACTTACAGCATCGCTGATTTTTACGGTAATTTATACCGGAGAAATAAGCGATCCTAGCGCCAATTGGTTGATGTGGTCTACCAAGGAAAGCGTAAAATTTTACAGTAACATTTGATTTTTACGGTAATAGTTACTGGCAACATGGATGCCAGTAATAATTACCGTAAATTTTCAGGAAAATTTTTAACAGCGTAGTTTTAATTTAGTTAAAGGTTTTAATTTAGTTTAATTTTTAGCTAATTTAATATTAGTTTGTAAGGCATCTACAAAAATATTAGTTATATTAGGACGATTTTCTTAATAAAAACAAAAGAAAATTCATCCAACAATTTTTCTTTTAAACTGAAAAACCAAAACTAATAATTTGAAATATTTTGCTTGTTTTTTGGTGGAATATGAATCGAAATTTGCATCTTAAACTGCAACGAATTAAGTACGTGGAAATGTTAGTTTTGTTCAGTGATTAAAGAATGAACTTCAAATGTTCAAGCTCCAAATGTTCAATTTTTGCACTTACTTCCCTTTTTTTCTCACTGCCTCAGAAAATGTTTTGGAAACAATGGAAAAGTACGATAGATCCGAATTCGCGATATAACGATGCGCGATGTAAAGATGGGTTACTGTACTTTAGTATATACTAGTGGTACCCGCACGGCTTCGCCCGTAGTAGATAATTAAAAGGTCATTTTGTTCACCTGCATATTTACAAATTAATGGATTATGAATTTCTCTCCAATTTGCTATTTTCATTTACTCGCCAATGTTACGGTTTCACGTTATGATAATTTCATAATTTCCACGTTATGATAATTTGCTAGGTAAAATGTTCTTAAAATTAGAATAGAAAAAGAACAAAATCAATTTTTCGAAAACTCGCTTCGAGGTGCACACCCCATGCTACAAACTAATTTTGTGTCAAATTTCATGAAAATCGGCCGAACGGTTTAGGCGCTATGCGCGCAACAGACATCCTACAGACATCCAGACATCCTCCGGACAGAGAGACTTTCAGCTTTATTATTAGTAAAGAAGACTATATCATTTCAAATTCCTAAATACGATGATAAAGAATATTTCTCCAAATAATTTTATTTATTTTTCCTCTTTATTTTTGTGATTAATTTGTTGTGATCTAGCTAAATTTGGCGTTTATTAATTTATCTTTCATCTAAAATTATTGTAGCAACGTGACCTGTAAATAGTTTCTTGTAATGAATATACAGCCCCCGTAGACTCTGCTGAAGTATCGAAAGATTCCCGAAAATCGTAGACCGTTATTTTTTTCTTCTCCGTACAAATTTTATCATCCAGAAATGAGAGGACCGTATACTTCAGCCGAATTACGGGGGCTGTATATTCATTACAAGAAACTATTTACAGGTTACGTTGCTATAATAATTTTAGATGAAAGATAAATTAATAAACGCCAAATTTAGCTAGATCACGACAAATTAATCACAAAAATAATTACTATTTACAGAATTTGTAACAATATGAATAAAAAACCTTAAAAGACAGCCCGAAATGCATGTAAAATTACAACTTCTAGAAATACAGATTAATATCGTCTACCTGTACTACTTGAATAGGCAAGTTTTCGATTTTTCAATTTTATTTTTATATGATAGAGTAACATGTATGAACATCATAGGTGAAAAAATTTTTGCGATACGATAAGTAGTTTTTTTTAAAATTAATTTTTAAAGTTCAAGCCCTTGTGTCGTCAAATGGCATAGGAAGTGACGTCATGCGCTCTTCCGATAGGAGAGAAACGCTAGCGGTTCCCATGTCATGGGAGAAACCGAAAAACGTGCATTCGACTTCGAAGACGAAACGTAAAAGGCTTATCTTCTCGCATTAAACTCCTCGCGTTTCTGGAACATTAAACCTCTCATCCTCTCGGAAATATTCGAATATCATCATTGATGTTACATGAACAAGATTATTTAGATTGTGCTTTAACGAATCCGGTCTCTATAGTGTGTTCAAAAGGATTATTGAATTTCTAAAATAAAAATATCAGCGCGCTCAAAATATCCCCAGCGAAAACAAGGGATCTTCGGCGGAAGACTGCCCATTCACGCCCTGTGACGTAGGCTCGTGACGTTTCAAAAGAGCGCACTGATTTTTAAAAATTCATTAAAAATCAACCACGGTGTTTTAAAATTCGGCGATGGTGAATTTTTTAGTTTTGAGGATCAATTAACAATATCCAATAGCCAAAATAGGAACATTTAATAGGTTGCAACTTCCCTATTCAAAAACTAATTTGCTCGCATTCCATGACTCGAATTGGTTTGCAACGTTCAATGCTAAGAGTATGCTATACATTCGAGTCCCAACTTACGCGAAGGATGCGTTCCAAGACTCCTCCCGTAAGTCGAAATTTCGCGTTGTGGAAAAATGTATGCATAAACATTTTTTAGAAACATACCAAATTTTTCAGACATTTATAAGCACCCCTCAAACTGCTTTGAAGCATTCCTCAACTATACATTAGTTTCTTATATAAAAAACTCAACTTTTACTGTATTTAAAAAATAAAAAAGCTGTTTTATTCAACACTAGCTGTACCCGACGCGCGTTGCTACGCCAACAAAAAAATACATCATTATACTGATTTTCATGACAATCGGTTGAACGGGGCAGAAGTTGCTACTCTGCAGTGCCACCTGGTGGCGAGTGGCTTCAATGAGCCTATTAGGCACCTTCTCCGTGGGAAAATACATAGATATAGCCATTTTCATAATAATCGGTCCAGGTATCGAGTGAAGCCGTGACTCTACTCACATTTTGTACTCACGCAGTTTGCAAGATCAATCCATCCCTAAAAATATCAAATAGAAAACGCTTAAAATCCCCCCGTTGCATGAAAATTATAATGAAAGAATTTATTTGTTCAAACTCAAGAAAAATGGCCTCTTATCAATGAGATCTTTCACGCGAATTAATTTCTGCATTTTATTCGTATTTATCCAATGGATTGTGACTTAAATTGGAATAAAAAAGGAACTATCGATCGGATTTTTTTTGAACTGGTCTATAAACATTCCCAGTACCAAAAGTAACAAACGGTGAAAGTTTCAGCCAAATCTGCCGGGTAGTTTTTGAGTTCATGGATGACATACAGACAAACATTCATTTTTATATATAGATTCAGTCTTTAATAAATTTGCTTTTTTTGGCGCTAGTAAGACATTATGTTCAAAACACTAACAGAACCACATTAGGTGTCAAAATAAATATGCTTAAATGTGCCCCGTGTCTGGGGAAAGTTTACGCGACCGACTTAGGCACAAAAATATTTTTTTTCAACGGTTAAAAACTCAAGCAATGTCTAAAATTTCCTAAGTTCAAACATAAAAATTCAAAAATTGATTGAAAAAAATAACTGCGTAACGGTCTATCCTATATTTTGCGTATTTGAAGAAAGCTAAAATTTTGAGGAAGGACAATAGGGAAGTTTTCGATTTTTCAATTTTATTTTTATATGATAGAGTAACATGTATGAACATCATAGGTAAAAAAATTTTTGCGATGCGATAAGTAGTTTTTTTTAAATTAATTTTTAAATTTCAAGCCCTTGTGACGTCAAATGGCATAGGAAGTGACGTCATGCGCTCTTCCGATAGGAGAGAAACGCTAGCGAACCGGTTTCCATGTCATGGGAGAAACCGAAGAACGTGCATTCGACTTCGAAGACGAAACGTAAAAGGCTCATCTCCTCGCATTTAACTCCTCGCGTTTCTGAAACATTCAACCTCTCATCCTCTCGTAAATATTCGAATATCATCATCGATATTACTTGAGGAAGATTATTTAGATTGTGCTTTAACGAATCCGACCTCCATAGTGTGTTCAAAAGGATTATTGAAATTCTAAAAAATAAACATATCAGCGCGCTCAAAATGTTCCTAGCGAAAACAAGGGATCTTCGGCGGAAGGCTGCCCATTCGCGCCCTGTGACGTAGGCTCGTGACGTTTCAGAAGAGCGCACTTTTGCGCGTGGATTTTTAAAAATTCATTAAAAATTAACCACGGTGTTTTAACATTCGGCGATGGTGCATTTTTTAGCTTTGAGGGTCAATTAACAATATCCAATAGCCAAAATATGAATATTTGATAGGTTGCAACTTCCCTATTTTTACCTTATTTGTCCCTCATTTTAGCTGCAATTTTTATTATCCGCGGGTAATTTGGAATTTTCTGCATATGGATAAAAGATCGTATAGAGAAATCTTGATATGAACCAAGGTATATAGAAGGTATACTTTCTATTAGAGACGTACCGAGTACTCGGTAACTACTCGGTACTCGGCCAATTTGCCGAGTACTCGGTACTCCGCCAAATTTTGATCAGGTACTCGATCAATGCCGAGTGGTTGCAAAAAATTGAATATTGTCCTACACAGATAATAAAATTTATAAAAAAGCGTAAGCATACATATAATATTCTGCAATTATTTACTAGTGCAAGTTAAATTTTGAGAAAAATTAAATTTGTAATGCTTCAATGGAATAAATCTTTATTTTAATGTCCGCCAAGTTAATAAAACTTATATATAAAAAAATGTGCAAAAAAGGTAAGTATAGAAAATATGGAATTTTTATATTAAAAATGGATTTTTGCTAGAAACAAAAATTAGTTATAAGAAATATAAAAATACCTTTGCTTAAAAAATAAAAGCAAATAAAACAATGTTAAAAGCACAGTGCAGACACGTGTTTTGGCATTACAAGGAATTCCTTTTTCAGTGCACAACATGCGAGCTCGTGGATTTAAAGACATCTGTCAAAAGTCAAATTTTTTTTGCCAAATGTCTTGACATTCTTTAGCTCGCATTTTATGCACTGAAAAAGACTTCCCTTGTAACACAGAAACACGTGTCTGCAGTGTTCCTGCACATTTGTTTTATTTGCTTTTAAAAATTATTTATGTTTGGCGGACTAGAACTATAATAGATTGCTTAAAATACACCGCCAGCTCAGTTCTTCCATCCGAGGACTGCAGTTTCGTGCTTTTTAGCACTCGTCAGCCCGGAATAGGAATCACATGAACTGGAGGCGAAAAATCTCTTAAGGGAGCCAAGAGAGCCAAACAAACTGGTAGCTAATGCAGAATTAGCAAACGGCTATTCTAAGCCGTAATGCTAACGGCTATTCTAGCCCGGCTTCCTATTCCGGGCTGACGAGTGCTAAAAAGCACGAAACTGCAGTCCTCGGATGGAAGAACTGAGCTGGCGGTGTATTTTAAGTATTTCTGCCTTAGCTCTGGCTTTAGGGCGGTAACTTACTACAAAATATAATAGATTGGTATAATTTGTTTTAATTCCAACTTGATTAATCATACCTTCTACTTATTTATTTTTAATTTTAATAATTATTTTTTGTAAAATTTTTGACATGAACAAAATTTTTTAAATAATTCGTAATTAACTTTGAGTATGAGTTTATTTTTAATAGCTATTATATGGACAAGGAGGTCTATACTACTATTCCAATAAGTTCAAAATGTACCACGTGTGTGTTGGTGGTTCTTCTTAAACATAATTGGTACTTGGTAACTCGGCCGAGTAGTGAAAGGCTGAGTACTCGGTCACTCGGTACTCGGCCGAGTAATGAGAGGCCGAGTACTCGGTAACTCGGTAATTGGCCGAGTAGTGAAAGGCCGAGTACTCGGTCACTCGGTAGTCGGCCGAGTAGTGTAAGGCCGAGTACTCGGTCACTCGGTACTCGGCCGAGTATTGAAAGGCCGAGTACTCGGTCACTCGGTTGTCGGCCGAGTAATGAAAGGCCGAGTACTCGGTAACTCGGTAATTGGCCGAGTAGTGAAAGGCCGAGTACTCGGTCACTCGGTAGTCGGCCGAGTAGTGTAAGGCCGAGTACTCGGTCACTCGGTAGTCGGCCGAGTAGTGTAAGGCCGAGTACTCGGTCACTCGGTACTCGGCCGAGTAGTGAAAGGCTGAGTACTCGGTCACTCGGTACTCGGCCGAGTAATGAGAGGCCGAGTACTTGGTAACTCGGTAATTGGCCGAGTAGTGAAAGGCCGAGTACTCGGTCACTCGGTAGTCGGCCGAGTAGTGTAAGGCCGAGTACTCGGTCACTCGGTACTCGGCCGAGTATTGAAAGGCCGAGTACTCGGTCACTCGGTTGTCGGCCGAGTAATGAAAGGCCGAGTACTCGGTAACTCGGTAATTGGCCGAGTAGTGAAAGGCCGAGTACTCGGTCACTCGGTAGTCGGCCGAGTAGTGTAAGGCCGAGTACTCGGTCACTCGGTACTCGGCCGAGTATTGAAAGGCCGAGTACTCGGTCACTCGGTTGTCGGCCGAGTAATGAAAGGCCGAGTACTCGGTCACTCGGTAGTCGGCCGAGTAATGAAAGGCCGAGTACTCGGTCACTCGGTAGTCGGCCGAGTAGTGAAAGGCCGAGTACTCGGTAACTAGGTACTCGGCCGATTAATGAAAAGCCGAGTACTCGGTAACTCGGTAGTCGGCCGAGTAATGAAAGGCCTGGAAAATCTGACTTTTGACAGATGTCTTTAAATCCACGAGCTCACATGTTGTGCATTGAAAAAGGAATTCCTTGTAATGCCAAAACACGTGTCTGCACTGTGCTTTTAACATTGTTTTATTTGCTTTTATTTTTTAAGCAAAGGTATTTTTATATTTCTTATAACTAATTTTTGTTTGTCGCAAAAACTAACTCGGTATTCGGCCGAGTAATGAAAGACCGAGTACTCGGTAATTCGGTAGTCGGCCGAGTAATGAAAGGCCGAGGAGAGTTCTGCCCCAAGAGGCGGCTCTGCGGCTATGAGCCGCCTCCCAATCCCTCCGCTTCCCTGATGCCGCCTCCACCGCCTCCTCCACTTCCTCCCCACCCCCTCCCGACCTTGGGGTTGACCCTCCCCACGACCGGGGCCGCCGCGAGAACCCGTAGAAGGTGACGAGGGTTTTTCCCGCGTTTTAGATATTTTTCCCGCGTTTTCGGACTTAGAATATTTTGAACTTGTTGTCATGGTATCCACAAAGTTTTTACTTTTTGGATGGCAACACTTGTTTGAGTTTCGGTTTTGGAATGGCAACACTTGTTGTCATGACAACCAGAGTTTTTAGTTTTCGGTTGGCAACACTTGTTGCTATGTTTTAACTTATGCTATGTTTAACGTCGGTGGCGCCATCTATTGAGAGGTTGATTTTTTATTTCTACGAATTTAATTATTTTTATTTTTACAGAGTGTTGAAGTTGGGAATCGAACACCCAAACTTTGAGTTAGCAAAAACGTATGCTAACCACTATGCTATATTTTTCATTACTCTTTCAGTCTTAATGTGAATCTGTACCATGACAACGAATATTACAATTAAATTAATTTTAAAACCATCAGTTAATTCACTCTTTAGTACTAATCATGGCATATCATTAACTGTATTTCAGCTCATAATTGAAACTATCATCATTATTATTATTTTTCATAATAACAAAGTTTTCACTTAAGTAAAGATTTATTTAAATACAACCCATTCGAGATTTTAGATTTGGTTCAATGCTTTGTGGACTTGAAATATATTTTAAACTTTGATTTTCTTTTTCATGCATTTCAAACTTTATCATTTTTATTTTTTTCTAACTTGTTAAATTTTCTTAACTAATTTCATTTTTCTTTGTCAAATTTACAAATATTTTTTCTAACTTGTAAAAATTTCGAAGAAATAATTTTCTTAACTAATTTTTTTTTGACTTTCATACAACAAAATATTTTTTCTTACTTGTTAAATTTTCAAAGAAATAATTAACTTAAATATTCTTTCACACATTTTGAACTTTAACGTTTTTTCCTGTCATTTAGCACTTTGATTTTTTTTTTTTTTTTTTTCACTATTTTAGCGTTTTTCAATTATTTTCAGTCTTTAACTATTTTCTTAACTTTTTAGTCTTTAACTAATTTCAAGCATTTCAGACTTAGATTATTTTTTCGTGATTTCGATTTTTTTTAGTATATTTTAGAGTTTGATCATTTTCTCGCTTGTTTTTACTTTATCGTTTTTTTTTTTTCCGATATTTTTAAACTTAGAAATTTTTCACAAGTAGTGACAGGAATCGAACCTTCAAATTTTTCAAAACGTTATCATGTCTTCAATTTTTGCAATCATGTCAAACTTGCAATCAATTTACTCTTAGTAGTAATTAACACTTATCATTAACAAATTTTTACGGATTTTAAAAAATCAACTTAATTAATTTTTTCCAGTAAGCAAATTTCGCACTCAAGTTACATTTCATCACTGCATATACGTTTCAAGAGTTTCATTGAATTTATCACATTCCATTTAATTAACTCTAATAATTACTTTTTCATTAATACTTAACTTAATCATTTTATCATACATTTATTCCAGTTACAAAATTATGCTTAAAAGTTATTTATTTTTCTTAGCACAAGAGATTTTAACATGTTCCTACTAAAATGCTTTTCACTCTAGTTTGAGTTTACTAAAATAGCAACTCATTTACGATTTAGATTCATTTAATCGTCTTTGATTCTTTTTTCATTGTTAATATTTTAAATTATCACATACGTTATTATTTTTATACATTTATCCATTTAATTTTCGAAAATCTACAATCAATTTACTTTTCGTATTAATTAACACTTATCACTATCAAATATTTTCATGAATTTTAAAAAATTATCTTCTTAAATAATTTTTTACTGTAACCAAATTTCCCACTCAAGTTATATTTTATCACTACATATGCTTTTCATGAGTTTCACTTAATTTATCGCATTTCATTTAATTAACTCTAATAATTATTTTTTATCATCGATATTTAAGTTAATCATATTTTCCTTTCTTTATTTTTTTTTTTTTTTCATGCAAACACTCTTGATGGAATAAAACAAAATTTTCAACTTTCATGAATTAAATCCCCTCTGAATATTTTATTTTTACTTTACCATACTTTACTATTTTACTTACTGCGTTTTACTATTTATCATTCATTACAGCTTTTCCAAAATATTACTTTACAACCAACCAATTTCATTAACAGAATTTTCATTACAATTTATAAATTTCACTTTTATTTAATTATTTTTACCTACGGTAAAATAAAACACATAACACAAAAATGTTAAACATCAATGAAGTACCCAAGAAATGTTAAAATTATAAGTCGAGTATCAAAACTTCATGTCAGCAAATTTTAAAAATAGACTTACCGAAAAATAACTTTTACTGAAATTCATTTCAAAACTTGGAATCAATTTACTCTTAGCATTAATAAACACTTATCATTAAGAAATTTTCATGGATTTTAAAAATCAACTTATTTAATTTTTTTCCAGTAAGCAAATTTCGCACTCAAGTTACATTTCATCACTTTATATGCTTTTCAAGAGTTTCATTTAATTTATCACATTTTATTTAATCAACTCTATTAATTATTTTTTTTGATTAGTATTTAACTTAGTCATTTTATCGCATAGTGTTTTACTTTATTATTTTTTTTTTCATACAAGCACTCTTGTTAGAATAAAACAAAATTTTCAACCTTCATGAATTAGAATCACTTTGGCTATTTCATTTTCCCAATAATATTTTACTTTAACAACTAATTTCTTTAACAAAATCGATATCATTTATTTTAGTCTTTATCCTTTTCGAACGATACATTCAAATGGACAGCTATACGTTAAATTAAGAAACTTAATCTAAATTTTGACAAATTAAGTTATAGCTAAATACTGACTAAAATTAAGTACAAAAGACTAACCTTTTTGGGGTGAAATCCCTCAAGTACCAGCTATCGCGAAGTTATTTAAAAACAGTGAATGAAATTGTAATAAGTGGATTGTTAATTATAACTCAATCTCACAAAATTACAATTACACGCATGTTTTATTTGAAATCGCTGCATACGGCTGGCTGCCCATCGTCGATTTGCAGTATGCATGCCGTGATATCGCAAATCAACTCGGCTGTTGAAAAAAACTACCGTATTCCCACAGCACTTCGGATCGTCCACACACACACATCGAGGCGATTTGAGAAAATGACTTTATCAATATTGCTATCTACCCCTTTACCGATAACAGATAGCAAACCCCACGTGCTAGTATTATTCACCACCTGGCCTACGTCTTTCAAGTGATGTCACTGTTTCTGACCAATAATATTTTTCTACTTAGAAAATGAAATCAAAAATTTTTGTTTTCTTTAATCATATAAAATGTTTTTAAGAAATAATTTCTCAAACTTGTAATATTTTTCCACTAATTAAAAAAAATCAATTTTTTTTTTTTCAATCATATAAAAATAAATTTTTAATCTTACAACAGTAAATTTTTCCGCAAAAATATTTTTTTCAAATCAAAATAATAATAATATTTTTGTAACATATTGTTTTTTTTTTTTCCTTTCAATCTTTTTTTTTTTTCAAAAATTTTCAAACTTACAAAATAAAATTTTTTCAACTGAATCTTCAAACGAAATGCTTTAATTAAATTTAAAACTCAATATCACTTTACTCTTAGTATTAATAACCAATAGCACTTAACCATTTACTCTTTGCACTCTAAGTATTAATTAACACACACGCATTAGAAATAATAATAATAATGTTTAAGATACTTACAAATCATCCACTCAAGCTTTCAAATATCCATCTAGCATGTTATTGTTCATTCGTGTGAGGGAACTTGTAATAAAACTTTACTTATCAACCGAAATTATAAGCGAAAATATCGCATTTTTTAGCACTTAATATAATCCTACAATTAACAAATTGGTTTTAACTTTGAATTTAAGAAAAATAAAAACTATTACACACTTAGTAACATATCTATCGATGTATATTATTTCATGACAAATCACAAATAGGTGAGGATCTTTTATCGATCATGTGACCAACTAAGTTAAGAAAGAGCGTTCTTATCTCATATGAGAATTTATAAGTCTTTAATATTTCTCTTTAATGTAAGTGTATTGATACGTACGAGTTTGTGTATGTGAATATAACTGTGTATTGTTTTCAAACCATTGTCATGTTTAAGCTTTACGGTTCTAATTTTGACTTTCCACTTAGCATTATTTGAAGTCCTTCGCATGCATTAAACTATAGAAATATTACAAAAATTATATTTTCATTCAGTCTTAATTACAAAACCATACAATAAGATGAAGACAACACCGATAGTATAAAGATTACTTACAATAAAGTGCATATAAAAAATATATGTAAGAGTGATTTCAAAGTATAATCCATCAACCATATTCAACAACTCAATCAAAACACAAGTCTCTTTTAAAATGATAAACACAATTTATTCACACACACAGTAAAAGACAATTAAAAAAACTTTCATCTTTAAGTAAAACTCTTCAAAACTTTCAAGCGTATTTTTAACATCGATTGCATCAAATAAATCAGACACATGACATTTTAAACATGGACTATCAACATTCAAAGTAACGAAGTCACGAGTCAAGTTTTCCCAATTAACATTAAAAAGAGCCCGTTCGAAAAAAGTGTCGAACTTTCGACCCCTTGTTAATGATTCACATTCATGCACTCTCATGTAAAAAATGAATCCATTTTTACAATCCACACATTCTTTTTTAGAAAGGTAGTTTATGTTGCATATGAGCTCATCAAATAGTCACTTACGTAGAGAATCAGCCAGTTTACGAACTTCTTGTGATGTATATGTGCTGATTTTATCACATCGACAATCACAGGGATATTTTTTCTCAATTTCCGAAAGGATGTACTCTTTTAGAGTATAAGTCATAAGTTTGTCTTTGACACTACGTGAGATACAAGGGGACGCGTAGCACAATTTGTCAATCTGGCTTTC
Source organism: Uloborus diversus (assembly GCF_026930045.1). NCBI lineage: Eukaryota > Metazoa > Arthropoda > Arachnida > Araneae > Uloboridae > Uloborus > Uloborus diversus. The sequence goes on along the minus strand of NW_026558318.1, from coordinate 1,152,806 downwards.
CAAAAGTAGAACTCTATCAGGCATCAACTGGAACACTTCTCGTTTCAGTTTGAACAATCTTTGCACACTAACACAGATGTTACCATTCGCACTCGACTCTCCTTTTTTATAACAAAAGCGAAATCACGGTCTTCGATTAATTTTTGATTTATATTTTTACGTAGGCTTGAAATAAGTGATCTCCACACATCTGGTTCTAAGGAAATACCATCCATAGTTGGTCGAAAAATACCATCTTTCCCACACGTATATCTTCTAATATGCACGCGTGTACGTTTCCGAAAAGCATTCACATAAAGTGAAAATACAATCACCCAAGTGTATCATATCATCAGGCTGTGGAGAAGCCTCAATGTTCATTTTCATGTTCGTTGCATCCCATCTGTTCATCTTCAGGCTTCAAAGTTTCAGAATGATTTTCACCAGCGTTAGTCATTCTTAACTCTCATAGGATTAGGAGTCACAATACTAAAACAACTTCCTGTGAACTTAAAAAATAAATCAAACTAGGTTTTAACACTAGCTGGTGAAGAAAAATCCTAAGTACATAGAATAAAATTTCACGATCTCTTTCAAAGCTCAGAATCACCCTGAAAATGATTCTCCAAACATCCACTATAAACCAATGAATATTCACTTTAACCAATGAGAAGTGTACATAAATCTCTTGCTACTGACGTCATAGAATATCACATGAACTTTTGAGCAGAATTGTGTTGTTTTACACAGTATTCAGATTTTTAGAAAATGCCAACACTTTGACTTCCAAATTCATCCTGACCTACTACGAGTAATTTTAAGATGGTAGCAGGTTTTCACATCACACCGAATGTCGATGACGGTTTCGCATCTCATGCAAATTGACATGATCAATTACACGTGATTGATCATGTCATGCGTGAGATGCGAAACCGTCATCGGCATTCGATGTGATTTGAAAACCTGCTACCATCTTAAAATTACTCGTAGTAGGTCAGGATGAATTTGGAAGTCAAAGTGTTGGCATTTTCTAAAAATCTGAATACTGTGTAAAACAACACAATTCTGCTCAAAAGTTCATGTGATATTCTATGACGTCAGTAGCAAGAGATTTATGTACACTTCTCATTGGTTAAAGTGAATATTCATTGGTTTATAGTGGATGTTTGGAGAATCATTTTCAGGGTGATTCTGAGCTTTGAAAGAGATCGTGAAATTTTATTCTATGTACTTAGGATTTTTCTTCACCAGCTAGTGTTAAAACCTAGTTTGATTTATTTTTTAAGTTCACAGGAAGTTGTTTTAGTATTGTGACTCCTAATCCTATGAGAGTTAAGAATGACTAACGCTGGTGAAAATCATTCTGAAACTTTGAAGCCTGAAGATGAACAGATGGGATGCAACGAACATGAAAATGAACATTGAGGCTTCTCCACAGCCTGATGATATGATACACTTGGGTGATTGTATTTTCACTTTATGTGAATGCTTTTCGGAAACGTACACGCGTGCATATTAGAAGATATACGTGTGGGAAAGATGGTATTTTTCGACCAACTATGGATGGTATTTCCTTAGAACCAGATGTGTGGAGATCACTTATTTCAAGCCTACGTAAAAATATAAATCAAAAATTAATCGAAGACCGTGATTTCGCTTTTGTTATAAAAAAGGAGAGTCGAGTGCGAATGGTAACATCTGTGTTAGTGTGCAAAGATTGTTCAAACTGAAACGAGAAGTGTTCCAGTTGATGCCTGATAGAGTTCTACTTTTGGAAAGCCAGATTGACAAATTGTGCTACGCGTCCCCTTGTATCTCACGTAGTGTCAAAGACAAACTTATGACTTATACTCTAAAAGAGTACATCCTTTCGGAAATTGAGAAAAAATATCCCTGTGATTGTCGATGTGATAAAATCAGCACATATACATCACAAGAAGTTCGTAAACTGGCTGATTCTCTACGTAAGTGACTATTTGATGAGCTCATATGCAACATAAACTACCTTTCTAAAAAAGAATGTGTGGATTGTAAAAATGGATTCATTTTTTACATGAGAGTGCATGAATGTGAATCATTAACAAGGGGTCGAAAGTTCGACACTTTTTTCGAACGGGCTCTTTTTAATGTTAATTGGGAAAACTTGACTCGTGACTTCGTTACTTTGAATGTTGATAGTCCATGTTTAAAATGTCATGTGTCTGATTTATTTGATGCAATCGATGTTAAAAATACGCTTGAAAGTTTTGAAGAGTTTTACTTAAAGATGAAAGTTTTTTTAATTGTCTTTTACTGTGTGTGTGAATAAATTGTGTTTATCATTTTAAAAGAGACTTGTGTTTTGATTGAGTTGTTGAATATGGTTGATGGATTATACTTTGAAATCACTCTTACATATATTTTTTATATGCACTTTATTGTAAGTAATCTTTATACTATCGGTGTTGTCTTCATCTTATTGTATGGTTTTGTAATTAAGACTGAATGAAAATATAATTTTTGTAATATTTCTATAGTTTAATGCATGCGAAGGACTTCAAATAATGCTAAGTGGAAAGTCAAAATTAGAACCGTAAAGCTTAAACATGACAATGGTTTGAAAACAATACACAGTTATATTCACATACACAAACTCGTACGTATCAATACACTTACATTAAAGAGAAATATTAAAGACTTATAAATTCTCATATGAGATAAGAACGCTCTTTCTTAACTTAGTTGGTCACATGATCGATAAAAGATCCTCACCTATTTGTGATTTGTCATGAAATAATATACATCGATAGATATGTTACTAAGTGTGTAATAGTTTTTATTTTTCTTAAATTCAAAGTTAAAACCAATTTGTTAATTGTAGGATTATATTAAGTGCTAAAAAATGCGATATTTTCGCTTATAATTTCGGTTGATAAGTAAAGTTTTATTACAAGTTCCCTCACACGAATGAACAATAACATGCTAGATGGATATTTGAAAGCTTGAGTGGATGATTTGTAAGTATCTTAAACATTATTATTATTATTTCTAATGCGTGTGTGTTAATTAATACTTAGAGTGCAAAGAGTAAATGGTTAAGTGCTATTGGTTATTAATACTAAGAGTAAAGTGATATTGAGTTTTAAATTTAATTAAAGCATTTCGTTTGAAGATTCAGTTGAAAAAATTTTATTTTGTAAGTTTGAAAATTTTTGAAAAAAAAAAAGATTGAAAGGAAAAAAAAAAACAATATGTTACAAAAATATTATTATTATTTTGATTTGAAAAAAATATTTTTGCGGAAAAATTTACTGTTGTAAGATTAAAAATTTATTTTTATATGATTGAAAAAAAAAAAATTGATTTTTTTTAATTAGTGGAAAAATATTACAAGTTTGAGAAATTATTTCTTAAAAACATTTTATATGATTAAAGAAAACAAAAATTTTTGATTTCATTTTCTAAGTAGAAAAATATTATTGGTCAGAAACAGTGACATCACTTGAAAGACGTAGGCCAGGTGGTGAATAATACTAGCACGTGGGGTTTGCTATCTGTTATCGGTAAAGGGGTAGATAGCAATATTGATAAAGTCATTTTCTCAAATCGCCTCGATGTGTGTGTGGACGATCCGAAGTGCTGTGGGAATACGGTAGTTTTTTTCAACAGCCGAGTTGATTTGCGATATCACGGCATGCATGCTGCAAATCGACGATGGGCAGCCAGCCGTATGCAGCGATTTCAAATAAAACATGCGTGTAATTGTAATTTTGTGAGATTGAGTTATAATTAACAATCCACTTATTACAATTTCATTCACTGTTTTTAAATAACTTCGCGATAGCTGGTACTTGAGGGATTTCACCCCAAAAAGGTTAGTCTTTTGTACTTAATTTTAGTCAGTATTTAGCTATAACTTAATTTGTCAAAATTTAGATTAAGTTTCTTAATTTAACGTATAGCTGTCCATTTGAATGTATCGTTCGAAAAGGATAAAGACTAAAATAAATGATATCGATTTTGTTAAAGAAATTAGTTGTTAAAGTAAAATATTATTGGGAAAATGAAATAGCCAAAGTGATTCTAATTCATGAAGGTTGAAAATTTTGTTTTATTCTAACAAGAGTGCTTGTATGAAAAAAAAAATAATAAAGTAAAACACTATGCGATAAAATGACTAAGTTAAATACTAATCAAAAAAAATAATTAATAGAGTTGATTAAATAAAATGTGATAAATTAAATGAAACTCTTGAAAAGCATATAAAGTGATGAAATGTAACTTGAGTGCGAAATTTGCTTACTGGAAAAAAATTAAATAAGTTGATTTTTAAAATCCATGAAAATTTCTTAATGATAAGTGTTTATTAATGCTAAGAGTAAATTGATTCCAAATTTTGAAATGAATTTCAGTAAAAGTTATTTTTCGGTAAGTCTATTTTTAAAATTTGCTGACATGAAGTTTTGATACTCGACTTATAATTTTAACATTTCTTGGGTACTTCATTGATGTTTAACATTTTTGTGTTATGTGTTTTATTTTACCGTAGGTAAAAATAATTAAATAAAAGTGAAATTTATAAATTGTAATGAAAATTCTGTTAATGAAATTGGTTGGTTGTAAAGTAATATTTTGGAAAAGCTGTAATGAATGATAAATAGTAAAACGCAGTAAGTAAAATAGTAAAGTATGGTAAAGTAAAAATAAAATATTCAGAGGGGATTTAATTCATGAAAGTTGAAAATTTTGTTTTATTCCATCAAGAGTGTTTGCATGAAAAAAAAAAAAAAAAAGAAAGAAAGGAAAATATGATTAACTTAAATATCGATGATAAAAAATAATTATTAGAGTTAATTAAATGAAATGCGATAAATTAAGTGAAACTCATGAAAAGCATATGTAGTGATAAAATATAACTTGAGTGGGAAATTTGGTTACAGTAAAAAATTATTTAAGAAGATAATTTTTTAAAATTCATGAAAATATTTGATAGTGATAAGTGTTAATTAATACGAAAAGTAAATTGATTGTAGATTTTCGAAAATTAAATGGATAAATGTATAAAAATAATAACGTATGTGATAATTTAAAATATTAACAATGAAAAAAGAATCAAAGACGATTAAATGAATCTAAATCGTAAATGAGTTGCTATTTTAGTAAACTCAAACTAGAGTGAAAAGCATTTTAGTAGGAACATGTTAAAATCTCTTGTGCTAAGAAAAATAAATAACTTTTAAGCATAATTTTGTAACTGGAATAAATGTATGATAAAATGATTAAGTTAAGTATTAATGAAAAAGTAATTATTAGAGTTAATTAAATGGAATGTGATAAATTCAATGAAACTCTTGAAACGTATATGCAGTGATGAAATGTAACTTGAGTGCGAAATTTGCTTACTGGAAAAAATTAATTAAGTTGATTTTTTAAAATCCGTAAAAATTTGTTAATGATAAGTGTTAATTACTACTAAGAGTAAATTGATTGCAAGTTTGACATGATTGCAAAAATTGAAGACATGATAACGTTTTGAAAAATTTGAAGGTTCGATTCCTGTCACTACTTGTGAAAAATTTCTAAGTTTAAAAATATCGGAAAAAAAAAAACGATAAAGTAAAAACAAGCGAGAAAATGATCAAACTCTAAAATATACTAAAAAAAATCGAAATCACGAAAAAATAATCTAAGTCTGAAATGCTTGAAATTAGTTAAAGACTAAAAAGTTAAGAAAATAGTTAAAGACTGAAAATAATTGAAAAACGCTAAAATAGTGAAAAAAAAAAAAAAATCAAAGTGCTAAATGACAGGAAAAAACGTTAAAGTTCAAAATGTGTGAAAGAATATTTAAGTTAATTATTTCTTTGAAAATTTAACAAGTAAGAAAAAATATTTTGTTGTATGAAAGTCAAAAAAAAATTAGTTAAGAAAATTATTTCTTCGAAATTTTTACAAGTTAGAAAAAATATTTGTAAATTTGACAAAGAAAAATGAAATTAGTTAAGAAAATTTAACAAGTTAGAAAAAAATAAAAATGATAAAGTTTGAAATGCATGAAAAAGAAAATCAAAGTTTAAAATATATTTCAAGTCCACAAAGCATTGAACCAAATCTAAAATCTCGAATGGGTTGTATTTAAATAAATCTTTACTTAAGTGAAAACTTTGTTATTATGAAAAATAATAATAATGATGATAGTTTCAATTATGAGCTGAAATACAGTTAATGATATGCCATGATTAGTACTAAAGAGTGAATTAACTGATGGTTTTAAAATTAATTTAATTGTAATATTCGTTGTCATGGTACAGATTCACATTAAGACTGAAAGAGTAATGAAAAATATAGCATAGTGGTTAGCATACGTTTTTGCTAACTCAAAGTTTGGGTGTTCGATTCCCAACTTCAACACTCTGTAAAAATAAAAATAATTAAATTCGTAGAAATAAAAAATCAACCTCTCAATAGATGGCGCCACCGACGTTAAACATAGCATAAGTTAAAACATAGCAACAAGTGTTGCCAACCGAAAACTAAAAACTCTGGTTGTCATGACAACAAGTGTTGCCATTCCAAAACCGAAACTCAAACAAGTGTTGCCATCCAAAAAGTAAAAACTTTGTGGATACCATGACAACAAGTTCAAAATATTCTAAGTCCGAAAACGCGGGAAAAATATCTAAAACGCGGGAAAAACCCTCGTCACCTTCTACGGGTTCTCGCGGCGGCCCCGGTCGTGGGGAGGGTCAACCCCAAGGTCGGGAGGGGGTGGGGAGGAAGTGGAGGAGGCGGTGGAGGCGGCATCAGGGAAGCGGAGGGATTGGGAGGCGGCTCATAGCCGCAGAGCCGCCTCTTGGGGCAGAACTCTCCTTTCTACCCTACTGCCGAGTACTCGGTAACTCGGTAGTCGGCCGAGTAATGAAAGGCCGAATACTCGATCACTCGGTAGTCGGCCGAGTAATGAAAGGCCGAGTACTCGGTAACTCGGTAGTCGGCCGAGTAATGAAAGGCCGAGTACTCGGTAACTCGGTAGTCGGCCGAGTAATGAAAGGCCGAGTACTCGGTAACTCGGTAGTCGGCCTAGTACTCGGTAACTCGGTAGTCGGCCGAGTAATGAAAGGCCGAGTACTCGGCAACTCGGTAGTCGGCCAAGTAATGAAAGGCCGAGTACTCGGTAACTCGGTAGTCGGCCTAGTACTCGGTAACTCGGTAGTCGGCCGAGTAATGAAAGGCCGAGTACTCGGTAACTCGGTAGTCGGCCTAGTACTCGGTAACTCGGTAGTCGGCCGAGTAATGAAAGACCGAGTACTCGGTAACTCGGTAGTCGGCCTAGTACTCGGTAACTCGGTAGTCGGCCGAGTAATGAAAGGCCGAGTACTCGGTAACTCGGTAGTCGGCCTAGTACTCGGTAACTCGGTAGTCGGCCGAGTAATGAAAGGCCGAGTACTCGGCAACTCGGTAGTCGGCCGAGTAATGAAAGGCCGAGTACTCGGTAACTCGTCGGCCGAGTAATGAAAGGCCGAGTACTCGGTAACTCGGTACTCGGTCAAAGTGCTACTCAGTACGTCTCTACCTTCTATATCTTGGTATGAACTGTCGCTTTCTTCTATTTAGGATGCGGCACTGCCGGAAGGGATGGGCGTATTGTTGGAGGGTATGAAGCCAATCCGGGACAGTGGCCTTGGATGGTAGGTAAAGATGGTAGGTTAAACCTAACATGTTTTTACAAATCATTTCACGACAAAGAGAATGTAAGTAAAGTGTCAATTACTTTTCTCCATTTCACTTTTTCTTGCTTTCTTTTTATGACAGTCACGCTTTGGGGCTGAAACTCTGACAAGAAGCACTCATTTCAGTTCAAATCACTATTTGTTTGTGGTCAAATATTTTGAAAAAGCAACAAATGGACGGTCGGTTGACCTGAGAAGTTTCACTTTTTCTTGCTTTCCTTTTATGATAGTCACGCTTTGGGGCTGAAACTCTGACAAGAAGCACTCAATAAGATAAATACAGTAGAAGACCGTTATAACGCCGACCTATATAACGCAATTCTCTATAAAACGCACAACTTTTCAGAAGTAAACAATAGATTTTGAAGTTTAAAAAATCCCTCTGTTTTGCTTTGCAAGCACTAAAATTGTAAGGAAAATCAAATTTTGAAATAGTTTCTCATCTTTCCATCTTAATTCAAAGCTTTTATGTTAAAATTGGTACTTACAGTAAATAGAAAATACCAGATGGCTCTTGAAAATGCAGCTGTTATGCAAACCATGAAGCTAGCAGAAGTGCAGGATAATGCACTTTCTTTTGATTGTGAAACATATTTATTTGTGAACAACTAATTTTAACATTGGTGCTTTAATACTCATTGCAGATAAAACTTATTCTGAAGTGCTAATATATCGATATGTTTTGAATATTAGTTTCAAAATTTGTGAAATGATCTATATAACGCAAAAACCTGTATAACGCAAAAGATCTGTTCCCAAGGTGTGCGTTATAACGGTCTTCTACTGTAAATACCTTTGTGCTGAACAGTAAAGTAAGAAAAAAAAAACGTTAAAAAAAGCACACATTTGCCAATTACGGCAGACACGTGTTTCGGCGTTATAGGGAACGCCTTTTTCAATACAAAAAGTAATGAGCTTATGGATGAAAAGACATCCGACAAAAGCCAAGAACAGATAAGCATGCAGCTTAAAAGATAAAAATAGCGCATTAGCTAAACACCAATGAGAAAATTATGAACCGATCAGAAACCAATGGGAATGCAAGCAAAGGCCAAGAGCTTTCTCTTAGGTACGCAGAAAGAAAGAATTCAATTGGACAAAGATTAAGCCGAAGCTTAAACAAAAAGAAAATTTTGGTAACCGTGAACCGCAAGAAAGGAAAAGCATGGAAGAAAAAACACCACGAAATAAAAAAGCTTTTGTCGGATGTCTTTTCATTGAAAAAGGCGTTCCCTGTAACGCCGAAACACGTGTCTGCTTTAATTGGGAAATTTCTGCTTTTTTGAGCAATCACGATTGCTTATTGCTTTCATTTGACTGTTTTTGGCGTGCTATCATTTTATTTTCACACCGCCACCCTCCGCACCATCACGGTCGACCGGCTCCTCACGATGCTGCTCCTATAGCGAAAGCCGTCTCCAGATTGCATCTATGTCCTACACACACGCGCATACAAACACACACACGCACACATACACACACAAACACATACACACACATACACCTACACTACACACACACCTACACACACATACACAAACAAACACATACACACACGCAAACATACAGACACCTACTCATACGCAAACAAAAACATACACACAACTACCCACACATTAATGCGTGCACACAGACACAAACACATATGCCTACACACATACACATACTTCGCCCCCACGCACACACACTCATACACACAATTACCCACTCACACATACCAGCACACAGACACAAACACACATGCCTACACACACATACACACACCCCCTACACACAAACACACATACCCCCCACACACAAACACATACACACACTCGTGATTGCGAAAAACATAATTTGAATTCAAGATGTCAAAATTCAAATTATTATTATTATTTTTTTAACGTTGTTTTCTTACCTTACTAAGAAGCACTCATTTCAGTTCAAATCACAACAACGATTTGTTTGTGGTAAAATATTTTGAAAAAGCAACAAACGGACGATCGTTTGACCTGAGAAGTTTCACTTCTTATCGCATTCATTTCCTAATAAAGCGCAATTTATTTCAAATTAAAACACGGGTGTTGTCAAGGCTAAGTTGAAATTCGAAAAGCAACGGGGCTTAAACGAACTCGAACCGAGAAACATGAACTTGAATTTAAAACTCGATTCTATCCAAGAACAGGCTGTTGGTGTCGCTAATCCACGTCCGTCCTTTACTTTCAGTCAAATAAATAAAGTCATTTTGTCCAACTATTTTACGATAAAGCTCTATGTGGATTATTGAGCATCAAACAGCCTCTGTGCCAAGTTTGGCAAAGATCCAACGAAGACACCGTATTTGCATTATCAATTCTTTCTCTTCAAAGGACCTTTACACCAAATTCAGTAAAAAATCCAACTTAAACTCCGGATTTGTATAAGGAACACACAAATAAACCTTTCATTTTTATACTATACATAGTGTCTCCGTTTACTTTACAAGATCTCTATTGTCTTAACCGTTAGTCCAAGATACATAATTCCAGTTGCAAAAATGGTCAAAATAAGATCCAGAGTTAATATGTTGATAGTTTGAAGCGAAAAAAAAAATATGAATAGTGGAAACATATGAAAAAAAATCACAAGCATAAAAAAAAAAAAAAAACCCGCGCACAAAAAATTTAACATTAGTACGACCAATATTTACCGAGATATTCAAGTTCTAAAATTTATGGGACCGTACTGAAAATGAGATGGAAATACCAGAAACAGAAGGACACAGATTACAGTAATTTATTGAAGCAAAAACAAAAGAGTATACAAAAACTTTGTATTGATATTGAAATAAAAAAGGTAGTGTTTTATTACGTATGATACGTAAAAGAATACTGCAAACGCTCCCGCAATTGGAGTGGAAAAACCAAATTTTTGACGCAGCTATATGGTCCCAGAGAACCACAAGTGTAAAGTGGTATAAGTCACAAACCGGTGCGTTTCATACAGCGGGGAATCTTGATGTCAAATTTATTGTTTTCCAATTGTTTTATTGATGCTCGTGATATGGATGGGGACACACACACACAAATAAAGCTTTCATTTTTATACTATACATAGTGTCTCTGTTTACTTTACAAGATCTCTATTGCCTTAACCGTTAGTCCAAGACACATACTTCCAGTTGCAAAAATGGTCAAAATAAGATCCAGAGTTAATATGTTGATAGTTTGAAGCGAAAAAAAGTTTTAGTGGAAACATATGAAAAAATCAAAAGCATAAAAAAAAAAATAATAATAATAATAATTTGAATTTTGACATCTTGAACTCAAATTATGTTTTTCGCAATCACAAGTGTGTGTATGTAGGCGTGTGTGTTTGTGTGTGGGGGGTATGTGTGTTTGTGTGCGGGGGGTATATGTATGTGTGTAGGGGGTATGTGTGTGTGTAGGCATGTGTGTTTGTGTCTGTATGCTGGCATAAATGTATGGGTAGTTCTGTGTATGAATGTGTGTGTGTGGAGGGGGGGGGGTATGTGTGTTTGTGTGCAGGGGGTATATGTATGTGTGTAGGGGGTATGTGTATGTGTGTGTGTAGGCATGTGTGTTTGTGTCTGTATGCTGGCATAAATGTGTGGGTAGTTCTGTGTATGAATGTGTGTGTGTGGAGGGGGGGGGTATGTCTATGTGTGTAGGCATATGTGTTTGTGTCTGTGTGCAGGCATGAATGTGTGGGTAGTTGTGTATATGTGTGTAAGTGTGTGGGGGGTATGTGTATGTGTGTGTAGGCATATGTGTTTGTGTCTGTCTGCAGGCATGAGTGTGTGGGTAGTTGTGTGTATGTGAGTGTCTAGGTGTTTGTGTGTGTATGCATTATGAAGTATGCATCTGGGATTAATGGTTGCGAAAATCGAGGTTTTTTTAAACGGTGCATTTTCAGTGTGGTTAGGAAAGAAATGCGAGTTTTGGTTCGTACTCACTTGACAAAGAAGTACCGAATGACGAAAGAAAAATGTATGAATTTTGACACATACTTAACATATCATTCGTTCTTCCAAGATTCAATCGAATTAATAGTCAACTGAATGTCATTTTTTAACTGCCAAATATGTAGAAATGATGCTTCAAAGCTTAAGTAAGGAAAAGTAAATTAACGCATATGTATAATATTTTATATAAAAAATATTGCTTTCTAGGTAGCTTGTAGTAGTGAGCAGAAGTTTGTATCAAAATCGCTTTTAACATGTTTCTCGGATGTTTGTCTAACCCATCAATATGTCTTAAAACCTTTTGAATATGTTACTCCTTATTCAGTAAGTTACCGCCCTATGGCCAGGGCTAAGGCAGAAATACATGAAATACACCGCCAGCTGAGTCATTTCCAGCTGAGGACTGCAGTTTCGTGCTTATTAGCACTCATCAGCCCGGCATAGGAGTGACTGAGCTGGAAGTGGAAAATCTCTTAAGGAAGCCAAGAGTGCCAAACAAACTGGTAGCTAATACAGAATTAGCACTGACCAGACGAGTGACCGAAACAATGGTTAGGTTCGACTCGAATTTTGAAGGCAAAGGCAAGTATATTCAGTAAGTTACCGCCCTATGGCCAGGGCTAAGGCAGAAATACATAAAATACACCGCCAGCTCAGTCAATTCCACTGAACCGAACCATTGTTTCGGTCACTCGTCTGGTCAGTGCTAATTCTGTGTTTTATATTTGTGTGTGCTTTATAATTTAATTATTTTGCACTATACGATTTTCCTGTAATAGCTTACTTTAATTTAGTACACACACACACATAAGAGCAAAAAGTGATTTAAAAAGCAAGTAATATTATTAGCAATGTAATGTATGCTAAGCTTAACGTAATACAAAACATGACCTATTTAACCACACATATGCTTTTTTTTTCCTTAATATATTTCTGCTTTCTTTATTTCAAAATTTAAGGAAATGAATCTTGAAAATTGGCTCTATTTAGAAGGTCAAAAAAATTGTGCACGACTTTTCTTTAAATCAAAAACTTTTGTGATAAACATATTCACGCTTCCATTGAGAAAAACATTAAATCACTAATAGTATCTGTATCAAGTTGCAGCTAGTTATGCATATAAAATGATACCTGGTGTGATTGCACAAAACTAGCAAGAGAGAAAGAAATTATATGTATATTTTTTCGTGACTCTGCCTGATGAAAATATTTTTTCTTTTTTTACAAGATAAAAGTTCTTTGCTAAGAAAATTTCCTTCAGTTCTTTAAACGTAATAAAGGGTGTCCCAAAATTAACGCAAGATTTGAATTTGCCGCCATTTTTGCAATAAATGGTTGGCAACCCTGAAAAAAGAACAATTTGACAGCTGAGAGTTTAGGGTAATCAAAGATGGAGCGTTATACGATACAATAACGCGCTTTCATTATTGAACAATTGTTTCAAAAATAATGAAAGTTGAGGCTGGTCAAGCAGTTACTGTTATTGGCGCTCGGTATCGCAACACGGTAATGCACGGGTGGTTGTGGGCTTGTTGACATAGACCTTTGAATTCAAATAACCCCATAAGAAGAAATTTAATAATGTTAAATCACACGATCTAGGGTGCCAATTCTGATCACCGAAATGAGAGACCAGGAAATGCCTCATGCAGTCATTGAAATGTTTCACTCTCTCTCTAGCTGTATGGTACAATAACATCCCATTTTAACACATAACATCCCAGCTATACATTCTCTCTAGCTGTATGGTACAATAACATCCCATTTTTACACATAACATCCCAGCTATACATTCTCTCTAGCTGTATGGTACAATAACATCCCATTTTAACACATAACATCCCAGCTATACATTCTCTCTAGCTGTATGGTACAATAACATCCCATTTTTACACATAACATCCCAGCTATACATTCTCTCTAGCTGTATGGTACAATAACATCCCATTTTTACTAACCCTAAACTCTCAACTGTCAAATTGATCTTTTTTCATGGCTGCCAACCATTTATGGAAAAAATGGTGGCAAATTCAAATCTTGCGTTAATTTTGGGACACCCTTTAGAAATGACTCTTAAATGATGCATTGCATTTCAGGCCGCCATTTTCTTAGACAGCCATCGCGGCAGAGAGTACTGGTGTGGAGGGGCCCTGGTGGACACCTGGTACATATTGACGGCAGCCCATTGTCTATCCGACCAAAGGGGTCGAAAGTAAGAATTCAATTTATTTACAAATTGTTGTCAACTCAATTGTACACAATTTACGCAGTATTTAGAAATTATATTATCTTTAACGAAATATATTGCCAGTCTACAATTTGGTCTAAAAATCAGTTATGATTCCAGGGCTGCGGAGTCGGAAGGAAAATGTCCGACTCCGACTCCTAAATTTTGAAACGCCCGACTCCGACTCCGAATCCGGATTTTTTTAGTTGTATTTTTTCAACTCCCTCTCTCCCTTCAGGGGAAGGGGGAAAACCTCTAAACAGAGATTGAAATATTAATTCTTTTTTATGAAAATTTCGAATTTTGTTTTTTATTGTAAACCCAAGACGAATACAACGTTAGAAATTCAATTTAAAAATCAAATTTTCCAATAGTTACGAGTTAAAAAGTGAGATGACTTAAAAATCCCTTTTAAAAAATTTGAAAAGGATAAGCTGTAATTTGCCCCCCTTTAATGTTTAACAAATAGGTATTGATCAAATCGTGTGCTTTCAATTTTTGAAAGCTGTATCTTGAGAGAAAAAAAGCTTCTTTTTCTAAATCCCAGTTCTTGAGAGGGGTTGGTTTCCCCCGGGTGACACCCATCTGGTAGATGACAGAAGGGAGTAGTTATTGTTATCAATTTAGACCCAAAGTTAATTTCAGAGTTTATAAAAAATATAAATATTTTAATTTTGAAAGTTTTCGGGAATATATTTTAAATTATATTTCACTCGACTTACTAATTTGTTACGTTTCTTTTACTATTTTATAACTGAGATCGAACAAAACACTATATTTCTAATTTCATTTGAAAGTGATTACTTGAAAATGCTATGCAACAAAACCGTTTGCTGACAGTTGCTATTAGTTAAGTTAAAAAGCAAGTAAACTGGGGGACGGCTACAGAAAGTTCGGTAAGCACTCAAGCTAGCTGATTGCCACAATGACAGTTATTTTCTCATTAGTATCTTTTTATACATGTAATCGAACCAATTGGTAGTCAGTTTTTAAAAAAATACAAAGAGAGTCAGTAAAAAGGAAAGAAAAAAAGAAGCCCGGAGTCGGAGTGTTTTCCAACGACTCCGACTCCTTCACCCCAAAATCAGTCCGACTGCGACTCTTCGACTCCGACTCCACAGCCCTGTAATGATTCTCAGAGGAATGCAATGAATTAGCTTTCTGGTTTCATTCATAATCTGTGTTGATGCTTTTGCTTAGCAATAAGATAGAGTTTGCTAATCAGGGGATGCAGGGGAAGATGAGGAGCATATCTACTTTTCATTTTTTATCTCATCAAAAAATTTATTCAGCAGTTTCATCTTCTATTATGACCTTCATTACATATTTCTTATCACAGATTTTTTTGAAAAGGTTCAATTCATTAACTTTACATAGAGATATATTTTATAGTAAGTTACCGCCCTAAAGCCAGGGCTAAGGAAAATATTTAAAATACACCACCAGCTCAGTTATTCCATCCGAGGACTGCAGTTTCGTGCTTTTTAGCACTCATCAGCTCGGAATCGATGTCCTTTTTAGCACTCATCAGCTCGGAATCGATTCCAAGCTGATGAGTGCTAAGAAGCACGAAACTGCAGTCCTCGGATGGAATAACTGAGCTGGTGGTGTATTTTAAGTATATAAAGAGAGATAAAGAGATATGTTTTTTTTTCTTTTTTTCGCAACTGTGTGAAACGGATCAACATGCCTTGAGCTTAAAGTTGGTTCGAATTACCAAAACAACTTCTATAGCAATTTTAATCATCAATACTTTCTAATATAGTAACTAACTTATGTTTTTTGGTGTTTAGCACGGAAAAAAAGTTGAAAGATCAATTTAACGCAATAAAATATTATATTGACAAAAATTTCTACATTTACGCTATTTACGCAAAAAACTTCTACATTTTCTGCACAACTCGGGTCTGCATCAACTCCGCTGTTCATATTAGTAGAATTTTGTTTTTTTAATGCTTCTAAAAATTTTCGTTTTTTTTTTGTTTTCATAAAGCGGACCAATGTACCCCTCGCAGTTGTAGTCTGAAGGAATGCTGTCATAATAATTTTTCTTTGTGAAAAAAAATGTAAAGAAACTGCAAAAAATTATGAATTAAAAGAACGTGCTTTAGGAGAGAAGTTGAATTTCTTATTCCATTTTCCATGAAAACCATTTAAAAAAATTAAGTTGCAGACTTACGAAAAAGCGCTGAAAAAATAGCAATAAAATTTGTTTCTGAAATGAAATTTGCTGAATAAAACTGTACCATGTGTTTTTGTAATATGATTTGCAGGACTATAGGAAATATTTGTGTTTACCACATAACAACTGTTTACCACATTTGGTATAGAGGTATTTTGATACACAGGAATTAACTTGGATTTATTTCTCCTGTATAAGTTTTCTATCGTGTAAACTTTTTAGAAGTAATTTGTGGTACAGTATACTCCCGATTATACGTGCTAATCACCGGGCGGCGTAGCACGGATAATCGAAAAACACGGATAATCCGAAAAATCATTTAAGGAATATGCAAGGTAACTATTTAAGGGGAAATTAGAAAAAACTATGTATATACTCACACAAACCAGGAACTTTTCTTCGAAATGTATTGCTTAAAAAAAAATCGGTGATACATTTTTGTTTTCTTTGTTTGTTTAAATTGTTGTGTATGTCCGTACGAATGTTTCTTACTGCAATTATTTCTCCGTAATCGTAACTTCTTTCACTCATGTAAGTCAATAAATGTTCCACAGATTGTAGAGCAGTAGAATGCGAAATTGTATTTTCTTCATGTTCTTCCTCTTCGTTTTCGGTATCATCACTTGCTTTTGAGTCAGTAACAAGTTCAATGATATTTTCGTCAGTTAGACATTGAAATCCTGATTCACATTCGTCACTTTTAAACCACTCTTCGACATTTTCAGCGTCAACTGATTCGAAACCTTCGATTTCTTTAACTTCCTCAGTGATTTTATCGATAACATTATCGAAGCTTTAGAAAAGTGTGACTCCGAAATGATGCACGGATAATCCGCCAACCGGATAATCCGTACACGGATGATCAGGAGTATACTATATTTTTGTTAAACGAAAACAAACCGGAAGGGTTTTGTTCTGCACATCAAACTGTAAATATAATTTTACTTGCGTCACCATTTTTGAAGAAAATACATGAAACTTAGAATTTGGCTTCTTGTTTCGCTTGGTAATAAAACTTGGTATGCGTTCTAGAAAAAAACCAAATTAAAAGAGATAAACATGGGAAAGTTTCATCAAAATTTATACCAAGTGCATGGGAATATTTTTGGAATATACAGTTAACCCTCGTCTATCGCGGTTAATTCGTTCCAGACTTTACCGCAATAACTGAATTTCCGCGAAGTAAAATTCTGTTTCTATTTATAAACCGAATATTCTCCTAATTAGAGCGCATGCAACTTACTTTACAACAATTTAAATAGGTTTCTAACATAGTTAGAGCCCCCTAGACATGAAACAGCATCCTTTGCCACCATTATGTTTGTATTACTTAATATATTGCACAAAATTAGACGAAATATATATCACATTGTTAATCATTGAGAAATTAACTACACACACAAATGAAGTTCTTACAATCGATCTACTAATCTATGAAAATAGCTCAACTTGTTCGATGATGAATCAATTGCCAGTTAGTGACCGTATGAGCCCCCGTTCTTCTTATCTACATTTATCCTCATTAAAGGTATTAAGTATACACCGTATAAGACTTACAAAGCCAGTACATTGTTGAACACCATTTATAGATGCATTTGCATCCCCTAGTAATAATACAGTGATTTATACTTTCCAGTTAATGTTTAACGGTTAAAATCAGACAGCGATTCCCTTCATTGTCTTCGATGATTTTATACCTCCACTCCTTTTACTAGTACAACTACACGCCTCAGAAGAGCTTAGCTTACTTAAAAAGATATACATTGCTATTCTTTTGTTGGAAAAAGTTTAAACGAGCGCATGCAAAAGGCTAGTTAATGAATTTGGGGGAAAAAAAAAAAAAAAAAAAAAAACTGAAAAAACCGCGAAGTAGTGAAGCCGCGAAAGTTGAAGCGCGAAGTAGCCAGGGATGACTGTATGATCTAACACATGTTTCCCTCCAGCAGGCCTACAAATGGCACTCCGGCTATTTTCGACGAGCAATTTTAATCCTTCTATTTACCCCGTGCTCTCGGGTATATGGAAATAACTTAGTTAATCTAGCTGCTTTTTGGAAGACTCCATTTTAAAGTGAATGACACCTTGGTGCGTATTTTTGCCATCCATTTTGCGCATCGATTCATTTTATGTCTGATTTGCGTTTGGTGGATTCACTGAATATATTTGGTGCAGCATATCGTAATCTTGGAAACTGATTATGTATGCTGCAATTTATCTACCTACTTGGTGGGGGACAGAAATCCACGTTTCATTTTATGTTTGATTTGCGTTTGGTGGATTCACTGAATATGTTTGGTGCAGCATATCTTAAGCTTGGAAACTGATCATGTATGCTGCAATTTATCTACCTACTTGGTGGGGGACAGAAATCCACGTTTCATTTTATGTCTGATTTGCGTTTGGTGGTTTCACTGAATATGTTTGGTGCAGCATATCTTAAGCTTGGAAACTGATCATGTATGCTGCAATTTATCTACCTACTTGGTGGGGGACAGAAATCCACGTTTCATTTTATGTCTGATTTGCGTTTGGTGGATTCACTGAATATGTTTGGTGCAGCATATCTTAAGCTTGGAAACTGATCATGTATGCTGCAATTTATCTACCTACTTGGTGGGGGACAGAAATCCACGTTTCATTTTATGTCTGATTTGCGTTTGGTGGATTCACTGAATATGTTTGGTGCAGCATATCTTAAGCTTGGAAACTGATTATGTATGCTGCAATTTATCTACCTACTTGGTGGGGGACAGAAATCCACGTTTCATTTTATGTCTGATTTGCGTTTGGTGGATTCACTGAATATGTTCGGTGCAGCATATCTTAAGCTTGGAAACTGATTATGTATGCTGCAATTTATCTACCTACTTGGTGGAGGACAGATATCCATTAACCCTCTAGTCTCTGTGTTAAATGAAAACAGGCTCGGGTAAATGTAAACTTGACTTCATTCCAGTTCCTCTCAATCTCTCCAAATGGATCTCAGTCACCATCATCAGATGACTAAGTATCATCAGATGATGTACCATCAGATGAGTACACTGTTAAAATTACAGGTTGCGTTTGGCACCTTTCAGGAGGGAAACGCTTGTTCACCAGCGACACCCAATACGGAGCCGAAATCGCGCCTTTTACAAGGGTGAAAAATAGGCACCTTTTAAAAGACAGACAGCGGGGGTGAAAAGAAGGAACCTTCGGAGAGATAAATGGCACCCTTATGATTTCTACAGTAGATCCTTTTCCCCCAGCCCCGTATTGTGCGCGTTTTTTGAATATTATTGTGTTTATTGTTTAGGTTTATGATATACAATGTTTTGGTACGTTTTTCACATTGAATTGATTTTGGATTAAAACTTGTCATTTAAGGCTTTTGATCACATTTCAGACTTTCCAACATAATTTAGAAGAGTTCATGACTTCAATTCCTCTATTCGAGTTGTAACCCTTGGATTGTTCAGTAGTTTTAAATAATATTGACATTTACTACAGCATGGTACCAAAAATTAAGAGTGTAGGCATTTATGGATAATTTACAGGCACAGCCAAAAATATTCAGTTATTTTGTTACAATCACGGAAAAATCAAATCGTTTCATAAATTGCAGGCATTTCATAAACGTTCAAAATATTTTAATCAAGAGTAACATATAGATACGTATATATGGTTCGACATTTGAATATCATATTTGAACATAAGTAATCTAAAAAAAAAGCACTTTTTTTTTCTTTTTTAAATAGGAACTTATTTGACATTAAAAATAAAAACAAATTTTTAGCATCCTACATAATAAAAAGCATTGGAAACAGAAATTAGAAAGAAAAAATAATAAACGCGTCTAGACACTGCATTCTTTTTTTGAAATAACACCAACGAAATATTTTCACGTAATGAGTCATGGCATAAAACACAGAGAGATTTCTTTTCAAAGCGTTTTTTTTTCTTCCTTTGCTACGTCTACGCAGCTATTTTATTGAGAAGATAAAGACATTTAGAGTATCTGCTGTAGCAGTTAGTTAAATCTTTGCATTTTCATCCTGGTTACTTAATAATTATTTCGCATTGCTAACAATAAACATTTTTGGGGAAAATCCGCGAGGCCGCTGACGCGACAAACAAGTAACACCATATATTATTACACATGAATGAAAAAGCCATACATCACTATGTTAAAACGGTTAACTATAAACAATAAGTAATACTCAGTTTACTTCGTTGAAACACAACTCTGAAAACACTAAAAGCCTGTTGGAAAGCCTTAAATTTTACTCCATGATTAAAAGCCTGTACTTACGCAAGTTTTTGAAGGTTTGTCACAGAAATGTTGAATTTTAATCCAGTTTCGTTGTCTATTCAATGTGAAAATTTAAACAACTTTGTTGCAGCATCGTCGTCCGCCATTTAAGTGGCTAAACTGAACTTATACCGGAACGCACAGCGCATGTGCGAGCGGGGCACCTTTTCTAAGGGAAAAGATTCAGCTATTGGCTACTGCGTAGGCTGATGGCCTTTCATTACCTTCTTTCATCCACTGAGGTGCTAAAAGATATCGGAACAATATTTCCTAGCCTCCATGTCTCCCTGTGGTTCCGTCTTTGCACCCTAAGGCGGAAATTCGCTCCTATATGGCACATCTGGTTATAACAGTGTACCATCATCAGATGATGACAGTAAACTTGATTTCATTCCAGTTCCTCTCAATCTCTCCAAATGGATCTCAGTCACCATCTCAGTTGACCATCATCAGATGGTCAACTAAAAGTAATGTGTATGTCATATTATTAAGAGAGTTTGATTTCCAGATACCGCAAAGAGCAACTGACTGTCCGCTTGGGAGACCATCACTTATTCCGAAGCGATGACTCGATGGATCCCGTGGATTTCAAGGTCGCCCAAGCCATTCCTCATCCCGAGTTCTCTCGAAGCGGTTTTTATAACGACATCGCTCTACTGAAGCTAAGGAAGCCTGTCACTTACTCCGAGTTCATGAGCCCCGTCTGCTTGCCAACGGAAGGATTGAAAGCCAATGCTCTAGTCGGATACATGGGCACTGTGACTGGATGGGGGACACTTTCATATGGTAACTATTTCGTATTCATCCCAAAGATCGATAAAAGGTCAGATTTATATGTCTTCATAGTATTAACTGCAGTTAGGGAGTTCTTTTCCACAAATAGACGGAATTTTCCAAATGAAATTACCAATTCTTATTTGTTTTTAATCTACAATAAAAACTGTTTGCCCAATATGTTTCACATTAGAAACGAGCTGATGACATGACTTCCTTTTACAACCAATTTAATGTCATTTCCTCATTATTGGCAATTTTAATGTGATTCAATTGTTTACTCTCTAAGTATCACCAACAGTGGCCATATTAAAAAATATATTTAATTAAAAAAAATTGACTCTTAGATTTTAAACAAAACGAGCTGATGTGTGCATCAAATGACTTCCTTTTACTCCAATTTAATGTCATTTTCTCATTACTGGCAGTTTTAATATGATTCAATAGTCTACTCTCTAAATATCACCAACAGTGGCCAAATTGGAACCAGATTTTAAAAAAAAATTAAATCGCCAAATTGGTCGCCAAGTTGGCGACAAAAGTTGGCGACCAAAAGACTGGCAATGTATCGCCAAGTGTCCGACAAATTATAACACCACTTGAGTTTACATCGAAATTAATAATGATTTCCCCCCAAAAAGGGGCAAAAGACCCCCTTAGGAACATCCGAATGCAACCAAAATTAAAGGTGCACAACTAGGCGTCTACGTACCAAATTTCATTTTTCTAGGGCATACCGTTTTTGAGTTATGCCAGATACATACGCACATACATACGTACATACAGACGTCACGAGAAAATTCGTTGCAATTAATTCGGGGGTCGCCAAAATGGATATTTCGGGTGTCTGTAGGTTCCTAGGCATTCCACGTGTGGTCGGGTCGGAAAAAAAAAAAAAAAAAACAAAAAAAACTCAACATTCATTCGGGGATGAGAAAAATGAAAATTAAGGTTGATTTTCGAGTGAAATTTTTTTCACGACTACAATACTTTTTAATATTATTGCCGATCCTAGCACAGTAGTTTTTATGCATTTAACGACTCTTTCAACTCCCTCCAAAAAGCTGCGCTAGTGCGTAGAGATTTTTTTTACTTCGCAAGTTCTAAGCAAAATGCTAGAAGATTCAAGTTTTTTTTTTTTTTTTTCAGCAATCACGATTGCTTACTGTTCTCACTTGACTGTTTTGGCCTGATATCATTTTACTTTCCCGCCAGCACCCTCTGCTGCATCACCGTCGACCGGCTCCTCACGATGCTGCTCCTATAGCGAAAGTCGCCTCCAGGCTGTGTCCATGTCCTACACACACGCGCATACATTCACAACTACACACACACACACAAATACATACACCTACACACACATACACAACTGCATACATACAGACACCTACACATACACAACTACCCACACATTCATGCCAGCACACAGACACAAACACATATGCCTACACACACATACACATACCCCGTTCCACGCACACAAACACTCACTCATACACACAACTACCAACACTCTTGCCTGCACAGAGACACACATGCCTACACACACACACCTAAATACACACACACACACACATTCGTGATTGCGAAAAA
Organism: Uloborus diversus; assembly: GCF_026930045.1. NCBI lineage: Eukaryota > Metazoa > Arthropoda > Arachnida > Araneae > Uloboridae > Uloborus > Uloborus diversus. The sequence continues at coordinate 1,130,108 of NW_026558318.1, read as the reverse complement.
CATAATTTGAATTCAAGATGACATAATTCAAATTAATTTCATTTTTTTTTTTTTTTTTTTTTGAGATACGTAATAGTAATATATTGTTTTCCCCAAGTTGAGTTAAAATAGACACCTTTAACATAATCCGAAAATTGTCAATTCATTACTGAATGCTAATATAGTATAGTAGGTAGCTTCAGTTATTTTTCCTGAAAAATGTAGTTGGAATTTAATAGTTTTGCATTGATTGCTAAACTTTGACCTTGAAAGTACCATTTTTAAATAGGGTGGCGGTCCCCAAATCGTTTTTCGTTAATATCCTTTCTTCTACAAGCCGGATTGCGATGAAAATTTTGTACACCAGATCCTTCCAGTCTGAAAAACTCATTTATGTAGTAAAAATAGAGGTTCCTATTCGAAAATTCAGACATTTTACTTTGTATATTATCAAAATTGAATTTAAGTGGACTTTAAGCCAGGTCTTTTTTTTTCGCCGCACGTATAGTACTCAACTAATGTGGAGTATTACGTTTTTTCCACCCTATGACTGTATCTAAGAGCACATACAGGGTGGCCCAGTGAGTAATGTTTGAAACAAATGAAAACATAAAAACACACAAGAGACATGAGTAGAATTTCATGACTTATATTGAAAGCACATATTGGGCTATTAATGATATAAAGGTTCGAAGTGACTGTCATCTTTAACAAGGACAGCAGTTAGGGGTTTAGTTCTGCAGATCGGGTCTTATCGGCAGCGAAAAATCGTCTGTGACCACAGTAGCGGTGACTCTAAGCCATAGCTTTTTTTATCATCTTCCGCCGATCCAGTACGTTTGAACTTGGCATACAGTCTACAGGGAAGAGGATTGAAACACATTTTTCAGAACAAACATGGAAGCAAAAAAAGGATAAAATTTGTACCGTCAAACGCACAAAATGACTCACCTTTTCCATAGTCCTTTTGTTTGGCCAATTGTTGTGGAATTTCTCCTGCCATGCTCGTTGAACTGCCTTCACATTTTCATCACATCTGGCCATTTGTAGCACAATAAATTCGCGAACTTCCGTCGAATATTTTTGTTTATTTTTACTAAGGAGAATCACACGATAAAGCGCACCGCACATTGAAGGAACATCCACATTTACAATTGCCCACTCAACGGAGCATGCGCACCAAGTTTGGCTTCACTCACTTGCACCTAGCGCCATCTATTGGACTTTGTTTCAGACATTACCTGCTGGGCCACCCGGTACTAGAATACCGATTATCATTCTTTTGTTCAAGATGTTATTAATGAGGTTGACATAGCAAAAATATATTTTTAAAAAGTGATTTAAAAAGAGTTGTTACGTATAAAATAACTAAATAATGAAAGCAAACTATAAAAAATCCGAAATATATGTTCAAAATCAACATGATTTCTGGAAGCACATTTTATTGTACACTGTTTGGTGTTTAGTCGAGTACAGGAGTAAGCAGTGTTCAAGTATATGAAATCAGAATACCTTTTAAGTTTCTAATGTGTTTCTCTTAATATTTTTTTCAGAAATTCACATTTCATATAATGAATTTTAGGACAATGTTACCCAGGATATACGAAATTTCTGTTATTTTGTTCTTATAAAAAAAAGCTTTGAAATGTGTGCTTTTATTTGCGTTGTATGCAATTTATAACTTAAGATGGTTAATCATTGAAAGGGAAAAACTTTAGCATGATATTCTATTTCAAATTATGTACTACCGAACAGTTTAACACCTTCACAGGGGTAAAATAGGATTTTCTGAAGGGGTAGCAAAAATTGAAACCTTGAATTCTCGTTCGGTCACAAAATAAAATTATTAAAATGATCATGCGTATCACATATTATGTAACTACCAAGTTAGTGATTATTAAAAAAAATATAAAAAATATATAAATATTTGATTTTTAAGTAATAACTTTGAAATACGGCTTACTGTATGCGTTGGATGGAACTGCACCAACTTCTAAAAACAGGATTTTCTTTACCTCAATGAATAAATTAATTCAAAGTCATTTATTTTTCGTCATTCAAAGAAAAAAATGCAATCACTCATTTATTTTTTCCTTACATTAAAAAATATTTTGGGAGCAGTTGCTAGGACACTCCCCCCCCACCCCCCATTATCCACTTTATGGGCAATAGCTTCAAAAAGTATGAGAAACGCCGCTTTAATGTCGTAACATCGAAATAAAGAAATATAAGGCCATGAGCAAATGATAAAATAAACCTTATTTGTCGGAGCATTTTGTTTCCTATTCCTATTCTGAGTCACAACTGACTACAGCTGTATTTATGTCGAGGACTGCATACTAATGCCTTGCCTCCATTATTTTATATACCGATAGATGGCAGCACCATCACCGGATCGAACAGTTAATGAGAATTTAGAACTAGTCCAGGAGCTAATAGCTACCTGGTGCTAGCACCCCCAGAGGTATCGTTTCACTTGGAGGACATTGAGACCACGAGCCTATTTAACGTCGCCCAGTCCCCTTTAATGACGACGGTGGGTCTTCGACCATCGAGGTTCGAACTCGGGACCCTCCGGCCCCGAATCCGACACTCTACCGATCGGGCTACCACGGCCGATTTTGTTTCCTGTCTAACCATTTAGTCGACTGTGCGAGACGAAATGTGATGCAAAACCTTTTTCCAGGTGGTTCTGGCAGCGGCAGTTTGCAGCAAGTGACCATGCCCATTTGGGACAACGCCGATTGCAATCGGAGGTATTTTCAACCCATCACGAAAGGATTTATGTGTGCCGGATTTTTCGAAGGTGGAAAAGATGCCTGTCAGGTAATTCAGATGTTTTTCAAGAAAACACAATCTCAATGCTACATTTTAAGTTAATGCGAAAAGTCAGATAGAAATATTTCGCTCCATTTTCTTTATTCTTTTTTTTAAAATGAAAATATGAATGGGTCATTCCACGAAAAACGGCCATTTTGTCCCCCACGTGATACCTCATTCATTTTATTAAAAACTCGCTGTACCCGACGCGCGTTGCTACGCCAACAAAAAATACATCATTATACTGATTTTCATGACAATCGGCTGAACGGGGCAGAAGTTGCTACTCTGCAGTGCCACCTGCTGGCGAGTGGCTTCAATGAGCCTATTATGCACCTTCTCCGTGGAAAAATACATATAAATAGCCATTTTCATAATAATCGGTCCAGGTATCAAGTGAAGCCTCAAATTTTGTACTCACGCAGTTTGCAAGATCAATCCATCGCTAAAAATATCAAATAGAAAAAGTTTTAAATCCCCCCGTTGCATGAAAAGCCATAAAACAATAAGGAAAGAATTTATTTGTTCAAACTCAAGAAAAATGGCAACTTCTTATCAATGAGATCTTTCACGCGAATTCATTTCTGCAGCCGATCATTTTATTCGTATTTATCCAATGGATTGTGACTTAAATTGGAATAAAAAAGGAATTATCGATCGAAGTTTTTTTCCAACTGGTCTATAAACATTCCCAGTACCAAAAATAACAAACGGTGAAAGTTTCAGCCAAATCTGCCGGGTAGTTTTCGAGTTCAAGGATGATATACAGACAAACATTCATTTCTATATATTTTGATAATAATTTAAAAGGGTAATGTGTGAATAAAAGTGTGTTGCTTACAAAATACAAAGAACGTATGTGCGATTTCTTAAGCAAAAGAGTTCGCTATAGAAAAAAGGCTTATTAAACCGACTATTTTTTAATGAAATCAATAGATGAGCTGTCACATTTCGTAGAATGGCCCTAATGAACTATCCTTTTCGATGTATGTTCACATTCAACTAACTCACCGGCGGTAATAGTGGCACGTCCCCAAATTAAAAAATAAATGCATCAATAAACTACCTACTGATTTACAATCTAAATTCTTTCCGCAATTCAAGCACAAAGTTGGTTTCAGTGAATCGGTTTACTAACTTAAAATGTTCCGATACATAGAAGAAAAGTTATCCAACATCAATAACACCCTATCTATCCCGAACACGAAAACCGATGAGTATCATACACTAGCAGTACCCGCACGGCTTTGCATGTGCTAAGAATTTAAAGGAAGTCCGTTGAATAAAAAATCCATCCCCCCCCCCCCCCCCCGTCGTGATGTGAAATTATCGTTGTTCTTCATTTGAAGCAGGGTTATTCCATGCGAAATGGGCAAATCAGCTGTGGCTGACATGTCACAGATTTCAATTAAAATTTTTATTTAGGTAAATCATGCATATATATGAGGGAATGCAAAGTATGGAAGTTTAAAAACTGTTTGTTGCTTTGTTATTGAAATTAGAAGTTGATGCTTACGCTAAGCCTAAATTTTCAGAGTTCATGACAGCCACTTTGTGACTCAATAACTCCGTAAGTTATAAACGTACATTAAAAATAAATATTTCCACAATCTATAAACAAATCTCTATTAGGAAAGAGGAAAGTAAAATTTATTCGGAACTTTTTTTTGAATCTGAGATATTAACAAAAATTGAGAACTTGTCAATTTACTTCGAATTTCAAATCTCTCTTCTAGCTCTTTTAATAAAAAAAAAAAATAACAGCAAAAAGGATTCAGATTGAAAAACTATCTATAAATAACTGTCTTCTTTAATTTAGTAATTGTTTTTGAACTTCTTGATGATGAAATCGTACTTTAAAAACATCAAAAATTTCCGAAATTTTCATTTTTTTCTCTATTTTAGATGCTTGTTCGAACATGAGGGAATGCCCTTAACTTACTTATTTTTTTTACGTAACATGTTAAAGTGTCTTGTAGATAATGCTAAATATTAATCATTGGAATCAGCGTATTTTTGTTACTAGAGTAAATTGAACTAAGGTAAAATTTCATTAGTTACGGCTATTAATTGTAAGTTTAGCAAGACTTAACCATTTCTTTCATGTTTCATTTTCTCAAAAGTATGTTTACGAAGTACTTGCTGAAATGTTTCCCAAATTATTGTGAAATATATAATAGTCCAATATGCATAATTAAATATAATTGTGCCACTGAAAGTTGAATTTTCCTCTCCACCCGTCGTATAGGAAAAAAAAAACTCTAAAGTTTCTAGAAAACCTATCATGTCAGCATGACTAAAAGAACATACTGAGGTTAAAAAGGACCATCTCGTCTAAATTTCAATAGCATTTGAGATTCGGCTATAAGTTTGAGGAAATTTGTTTTATCCATGAATTAGTATATTTGACGAAATATACAGGGTTTGTCCGGAAAGTAATACAGGGGTGATTGTGTTCCGGTATTTTACCGAATTTCTGGACGTATTTCCGGTATTTTTATGTCCGAAAATACCGGAATTATGTTTTTTTGTTATGCTTTTATCTCCCTACCTCCGCAAATTTTTTTAAAAATTATATAATACTCATCAAATATACCTGCAAGAGCTTAAAGATGGACACCTATCCCTAAAGATGGACAAATGTCAAGATAATTTTGTATAACACCAGCTCAAAAGTAACTTTGTAACCCATTAAAATTTTAATTAAATGTACACACACTATTTCGACTCTGACTATTGAACTATTTAATACTATGGCATAGGTGCACTTAAGTAATAGGGGCCAAAGATTCCCCCCCCCCCCGTTCTCGCTTTGAAACTTTCAGGTATTTTTTGATGAACTCACAATCACACCTGGTAATAGGACTGATTTTTTTCCGCCGCGAAAGTACTTCGGAGCGTGCACGCGCCGGCTGGATTCGGCAGAGGGATTCCTAGCTAACGAACGAGCGGCTAGTCAATTGTCTCCGAGCACCTGGAGAGTCAGGACAGGCATTTTCGCTCGACGTGTTTCTGTGAGGGGTGCAAGCCGAAAATGCAGCGTTCGTTAGAGCAGAGGTGCGCGATTAAATTCTGTGTCAAACTCGGTAAATCTGCGACAGAGATGTTTGATGTGATCAATCAGGCTTACACAGATGTGGTTTTAGCAAGAAGTGGTGTGTTTCGGTGGCACCAGGTCTTTTCGACGGGCCGGGAAGAGGTCGCCGACGAAGACCGTGCTGGTAGACCTTCGACAAACACCAGCAATGTGACTCGTGTGCGCAAAGTTTTGAACTGAGACCGTCGACTAAGTATTCGTTTAATTGCCCAAATGTAAAATTTACCAAAATCTGAGGTTCATGGTTTTGTGAGGGTGCATTTGAACATGCTCAAGGTGTGAGCAAAGTTGGTCCCAAAAGTGCTCACTGATGACGAACAGCTACCTGACCAAGGCCGGCATCCCAACGCTTCCGTAGCCGCCCTACAGCCCAGATGTGGCCCCCCCGGACTTTTTTTTGTTTCCTCGCCTGAAAAGGCCGATGAAAGGCAAGCATTTCGAGACGACAGAGGGGATCCAAGCAGCATGCACCGCAACTCTCAAGGCTATTCCGGAGAATGCCTACCGTGACCATTGAGAAGGAATAGATGGAGAGAGTGCAACCCTACTATCCCGATACGGCAACAGTACCATGTGACTTGGGGAGCAATTTCGAGTTGACCGTAACCGCTGAAAAAGTTTTCATTAGCTGAAGCCATGCATGATAACTTTTAACTGTAGAAGGGAAAAATTAGATTTATAGTAATAGCTCAGTATTCTAGCATTGTAAACTGTGAGGAAAAAACCACACCAGGAGGTCCAGTAACTTTTCCCTAGCATGTACGAATGCTGTTTACTTCTAAATAAATAAAAAATAACATTTATATGCATTCAACGAGTACATATTCCACAGTTGCCTATAATTTTTTAATTTTTGTACTTATTTTATCTATTAAAGTTATAAAACATTATATATCTTGAGTGCAAATAACATTTTAGTTCCATAAAAACACTTTTTACTTAACTAGTAATTTTTTTAACGGCTCTTAAGCATTTTGTGTACATTTGCTTTGTTGGCGAGTATCTTCTCGCCAAGCTCCTGTGAACAGCAGATGCGCAAGAAAGAATATTTGCTATTTTTATGCTTCAATTAAAATACTAGTATGCCTACGTATGAAATCATTTCGAAACATTGATTACAATACATATGAATCCATAAATTTTCAGTCAATAACAGAACACTTTAAACTATTTGTACATGCCCGTCATTTCAGGGAATAAACATCAAAATACATGAAAAATGCAGTTACATTATATTTTAAAATCCGGAAAGAAGTGAGGAGGGGGAGTTTGAATGATAGGCCTGTATTTGTATCCGTTATTTATTTATTTATTATTATGCGGTAAAGGAGTTGGAGCCAGAGTTGCTCTGATTTGTAGCCCCGACTTCATGATAAGCGCCGTCGCGTCGTCTGAAAAATATTTAATGCCATAAGAGCGATTGCGTGCCAATACGCGACAACTTCCCAGCCAAACAAGTCACCTGACCTGGGAAACATTGGGTCCCAAGCTAATTTCACTGAGACATTTGCTATGGCTCCCTCTATTAGTATTCCTTCTCGATGACCGTGACGCCTTTAATGCTTAGAAATCACGCTGGCAGGGCTGCATCCGCGCAGAAGGAGCCTATTTTGAAAGTTTTTAAAGAATTGTAACAATTGGCTCAATAAATTTTTTTTATTCGACTCAGTCCTATTACTTTCCGGACAAACCCTGTACCCATTTATTTCAATCATTCTTTGAAACAAAGGGATTCCTTTGGTAGCGAAACTTGTCTCTATTTTAATTATGGCTTTTCCTTCCAGAATAAAAATTGCCAGTTAAACATTTGCCGCACAATGAATCTAATTTTCAATGGAAAGCAGATCAGTTTTCTTTCTACTATCAATGGCAAAAATGCGTATTATGGCACATTGGTAAAACTATCAAACTATTACATGAAATACACCGCCAGCTCAGTCATTTCCAGCCGAGGACTGCAGTTTTGGGCTTATTAGCACTCATCAGCCCGGCTAAGGAAAGTGACTGAGCTGGAGATGGAAAACCTCTTAAGGAAGCCAAGAGTGCCAAACAAACTGGTAGCTAATAAGCACGAAACTGCAGTCCTCGGCTAGAAATGACTGAGCTGGCGGTGTATTTCATGTATTTCTGCTTTAGCCCTGGCTAATGGGCGGTAATTTACTGAATATATCAAACTATTATCCGTCAAAACAAGTATACATACAACATACAATAATCACTTATAACTGCAAGATATTTTATCCTTCTGCCTGCCACAACCTTAATTTTTTTTTTTCTCATGAATAAAACTTATCAATCTTGAGAGTTAGGCTCAATAACAACTTCTTGAATACCCATAGCTGTCTTGGAGATATGAAATTATCATCGTTTCAGCTCAATTAACAATTGAACACCTAAATTCCTTGTCTCAGATCTATCTCAATCATCAGTAAAAGGAACATATGTTAAAAGAGAATAGAGATCAGGCCTAAACCCAGCAGCAATAATTTCATTTGTTTGTTACATATACAGTCGAACCTCTATATATCGAACTTCCACATATCGAAATTTTCTATATATCGAAATCCCGGCAAATTTCTATGTTCATTTCTCATAGAAAAATTGTTTCTGTACATATCGAAAAAATTTCTATATATTGAATTTTTTTCGAGACATTCGTAGATTTTTTTTTTCCTCTTTAGACTGTTTGTCTCATGAAAAATAAAGGTTAGGGGAGAAAATGATGTTCACTAAAGGTTGCTACGAAACTCATAAGGAAACTGGGGTTGAAGGGTGTGTAGATAGGTCGTTGTTTCGTTCTAGAATTCCCTCAAGTTTCAAATATCATAGTTGTAACCAGTAACATTGTAAAATCAGTTTCAAGTCATCCCTTTTGTCTGTTGATTATCGTTCCTTAGTCGTTTTAGCTGCGATCATTCATCGAAATCATTCAAGTAGATAAATTTTTTACTTTTCTCTCGATTTGTCAAAACGAAAATCCCTTTTAATGTTGCGGATCAAGTTGAATTGCCAAAGAATGAAGATGTATGAATGCGCAAAAATGTAATTTCTGTTATTTTTTAATTAACTTTCAATTAATCCGATGCTCGTATAAATTAGAAACTAGGTTTCATACACGAAAATTAGCTTTAATTTTAATGTTTTAGGAGATTTTTAGGATAAAATAAAATCATTTCTATATATCGAAATTTCTATATATCGAATTTTTTCCGGCAATTTGCTACTTCGATATATGGAGGTCCGAATGTATGGTAATGTTTTTCTACACATTGATTTTATGCATCAATATCCTTTCAGATAAGGGATTTTCTTATTAAATTAGTGAACACACATGGACCGTTACTATAGTACACATGAACTATTTAAGATGATGTCTGGATCTTCTTGAAATATATTAATGAAAATCTTCAACTGGATTTTCCTACAAAAATTGAGCCACAAAATTTTAGCCAGATCGAAAGAACTTTTATAGAGCGCAAAAAATAAATATATATACAGTTGGCTCTCTGTTTAACGACTTTCAAGGGACCACAAAAAAACGTAGTGGACCATCTGGGACCGTGAAAAATCGTCGTTAAATAGAGCGTCGTTAAACAGAGATTTACAGTCGAATCCCGACTTACGCGAGGGATGCGTTCCAAGACTCCTCGCGTAAATCGAAATTTCGCGTTGTGGAAAAGTGTTGTGTCATATGATTTTTTATTAACATACCCAATCATTTTAGACATTTAAACACGCTTTAAACGGTTTTTGACCATTTGTTAACTATATATTACCGTTTCTTACATAAAGACCTGAATTTTTACCGTATTTTTTTTTTAAAGTTGCATTATTCACCATAAAATACTGTTACAATGCACAAAATCAATGATCAATGAGAGAGAGGTATATAAAAATAAAACAGTACGGAACGTACAGTATGTAGTAATAATAAAGCACTGCACTGTAATAGTGCTTTACAGTAGATACAATAAGTTATATTTATATACCTTAAAAATTGAAGATGATTTATCCTGCGCAATCTGATCGTCATTCTAATATATTTTTAACTACAGGAGCTTCGCAATTGCTTTTATAACATTTACATCTATGGTAATGCCCCTCTGGGACCCCCTGGACTTATACAGATTACCTTCTCTTGACTTTAATTATACGTATGAAAGATTCACCCTTTTCTTAAATTGTCTCATGCTTTTGGTTTTTGTTTCCGTCTTCATACTTTACATGAAACAGCGTGCCAGGGTGCCAAATATTTCATCACCTTTCAGATTTAGAATAAATGAAAAATGAGGAGTGTTGATACATACACACTAACAATACTATGTTTATAGTGCGGTATGTGGGAACTTCCGCATTCAGTGATGCTCAAAGGATGAAAGTACATTCACGAATTAGTGTTTAGTAGTCAATAACAAAACCGAAACTTAGCATCACAATTCCTTTCCAAATATTTTCGTGTTGGGAGCGAAAAATTCGCTTTGGCTCTAAAATTCGTTGCTCCGGAAAAACTCGCGTTATAGCCATTTCGCGTAAGTCGGATCGCGTTGTAGCGGGAGTCGACTGTATTTATCTATTTCTTTGAATTTTCGTAATTTCACATGAAACACAAAGAAAATGGTAATGTTCTGATTTTTTTTAAAAGCTTGGAAATCTAAAACCAATTTTGAATTTCTTCAAGCAAATAGTAGAAATACTGTTTTATGTTCCTGCAAAACTTGAAAGTTGGTCGAAGGTTTACCTCATTTAAATTTTTGGGCCTATGTGAAGGGGAAAATTGCCATTTTACAAAATGTCACTAAGTTTAAAACTGATTTTGAAGACAAAAGTTAAAATACAACTTCAAAAGTTAGGCATTTCTTTTATGACACTTAGCATGTTATTGGGTATCAATTTCAGCAAAGTTAACACTTTCCTCAAAGCTTGAGATTGAAAATATAATGCTTAATTATGAGAAAACTGAAATATTTTCGGTTTTTAAAACACGGTTAAAAGTTAACTATAATAATTTTGAAAATTTTATTTATATCAAGTCAATTGCCCTACTCCATAGATTACAACTATATATAACTTTTATGTTTCGATTAAATAGTTAATAAAATACAAGCCTTCAAAAATGCAACATTTTGCATTTATGAGAATGCTGTTCAATTTGGCCAATTTTCAATCGCGTATAATTATGAAAATAAAAAATATTTAGCCAAAATGTTTTAGATATTTTTATATAGGCATAAAAGAAACCTGTACACTAATTTTAATGAAAATCTCTACCATGCGGCCACCACTTTTTTGTGAATTTTGCTCATTTCGTATGGAATGACCAAGCAGCAGAATGACGGAAGGTACTAGAGCCCCTATAACTGGGGAGGCCGACACATCCGCCATTTTGGAGCAAGCGTGCAACAGGGAAAGCTACCTTTATTGGCAATCCTTCGCCAAACAGATTACGAGAGAGTTGGAAGCGAAGGTGAACATTGGCGAAATTTTGGAAACAGTTGGCGTCGTTTCCAAGGTGCCTGTCACTTCGCGTGCCATTATTTATCCATTTCTTTTTTCTTTCTGCATCTACTGGAAACCTGAAGAGCCGAAATCCTTTTTTAGAGCTGTTTACACAATTAACAGCCGAACAACCACCCATTTGACTCAATTTAACACATGCTAAAGAAATGTAAACATCGGCAGCAATGCTAACGCTACGAAGCACTGGATCAAGTTTGCTCCAAAATGGCGGATGCGTCGGCTCCTCCACTATAGGAGCCTTAGAAGGTACTCTTCGAGCTGAACGTAGAGGGATGGCAAAAAGAAATCACGATGTCAGCATAAGAACCGCCAAAAGCTTTACATGTGTTTGAGGACTCAGAACATCAAGTGTATAGCATTCTACAGGTCGTTTCTGAACTGAGTGTGGCAAAACTAGAAGGGGTGATGAGGAGACGATAAGAAACAAAAATCATACAGAAACAGTGGTCAAAATTGCATATCTGATGCACTACATGCACACAAAGCCAGAAGTTGATGGATAGATATCCACAGGGGTGGATCCAGAAATTTTTGTAAGGGGGGGGGGGGTCAAGTTTCAATGGATATCGTTATTATTCCTACGTATAATAGCAGCAGTTAAGCAAGGTTGCCCATCATTCCATGCATGAGAGCGTACCGCCTCCATATGCTACGGAGAACGCCCCCCCCCCCCCAAGTCGAAACCCATTCAAATTACCTCCCCTACCCTCCCCCTAACTTTTTAATGCCGCATCCTCAGCCATGGATCATATTCCCTCAAATTTTTATCAAAAGTCACATTTCTTTCGACAGATATGCTGGTCATGTAATCTCATATAACCGAAGTTTAAGGTAACATCTATAAATAGTAGGAAAAAGCACACATGACACGCACAACATGTGGTTTGAGGGGGAGGAGAACTAAGAAAAAAGTTAAGCTCGTTAGAGAAATTTATGCTTTTGAAAATGAACAAAGAAATCAAAATAGCAATACCCCAGTAAACAAACCCAGTCAATTCTTTGAATTATGACGCGTTAAGAAGCTTAAAAAGAACTACCATACAAAACCGAGCAAAAAATAAATAAATAAATAAAGAAGAAATGTTGACATTGATTCCATGAACTATTTTTTCGAATCAAAAAAATTGAAGTTTAATAATAATCATGAAATTCTTCTCACAGGGGGTCAGCTTACCCTTTGACCCTCCCCTGAATCCGCCCTTGGATATCCATTAGTTTCCGACTTTGTGTGCATGTAGTGCGTCAGCGACCATAAGTTTTTTATTCTTCTTTGCTTCTCATCCTCGTCATAAAGACGCTGTGAGGTTTTTAGGTTTTTGCTTTAAAAACTAAGTGCGGTTATTGTGACTTCTCACCTCCGTGAACTTGAATTTAAGGGATGTAAATTAATGTAAACCAATATGTGAACGTGTTTTCATTATGCTTAACATGTGCAGTAGCAACGAAGAAAAAAAATATTTCCCTGAAAAATACATTAGGCCTATAATAATGGAAAATTCTTCACCTCCAAGAATCTTGCCTCCATGACAGACCTTATCAATGTCATTGTTTCCGAGGTGAAAATAAATGATTGCCGGGACATGCATCAATTTTAGGCATTCTACCAAAAGTATAAATTGCCAGTATGCTTTAAGAGAGCTTAATACAGTGAAACCTGTGTAAGTTGACCACTTGCGGTGCAGTACTTTGGTGGTCAACTTAGACAGGAGGTCAATTTATAGAGGGTAGTTATGAAAACTCTTTTTTCTTTGTCGTTTCTTGTCCTATGCATTCATTTTTTAACTAATTGGAATACTTTAAACTCACTGTCATTGTTTAACATTACTTTAAAACAATAAGAAAAAATGTTGCTTGAATATTTTCAGAGATTATTTACCAGAATGACGCGTAAAATATCATACAAATTTAAAATTTCTGTGAATCGATCAAAAAAAAAATAATAATAATGACTCATTGCTTATTAAAAACCACTTCCTTGATATTAACAATTCCTAAAGATTCATAACAAGTCAAAAGTGACTCAAAATCTTCATTTGATTTTTTTCTTGTACATTTTTAACCATGGTAATCTATTTTTCAACAAAATACCTCCTTATTGAATTTTGGCACTTTTTCTGGGACTTAACATGAGCCCAATGTTTTTCGATGGAAATAAATATTTATTTTTCTAAAATGCCTGGTTACTTATTTGAGGCACGACTGAAGGAACTTTTAGTACAATCTAATGCTTTTGCCTAGCCGTCAACTTACAAAGGGTTTTTCACAATACTCCCAAACCAACGCTGGTGTATGTTGGTGGTCAAGATAGACAGGTGGTCAAGTTACAGAGGTGGTCAAGTTACAGAGGTTTTCCTTCATTATATAAGATAGGACTAATTCCGTTCCTGACAAAAGCTGTCAACTTAGACAGGTGGTCAACTTTACAGGTTTTACTGTACTAGATTCCCACTAATCATTAAAATAGCACATTGTTTGCACAATTAACAAAATTACTTTGATACTAAATTGCCCTTGATTTTCAAACATTAATTTTTTTTTTTGTTTTCCGTGAACAGGTTTTTTTTTTTTTTGATTTATGAGTAAAATAATTGGAACTCATCTGGGCCATTATTTATGGTTACTCCTAATATGTAACACTCAAGTGAAAAAAAACGGTTTCGAAATTGAAAAGTATTTGCGTTCAAAAGTTGCATTTTCTAGAGAATGACTCATACATAAAATTGGTTAGATGAGAAAAAATTTCAAACAGAAGAAGAAACTTAACTTAATATATAGAAATTAATTTTTAGGAACTTCTATTTTGTAGGTTCAATTAATTTTGAGCTTCAAGCTAGGTGTCCAGACCTGGACACAATCCCTTTTCTTACGCCACTGATAAAATTTTCCAGAAATCGCTATTCTTTTGTATCGAACAACTCGCTACAAAAAGTAGTGCGCTACTCTACAAACTACTAAAAAATGTTGCTACTACAGTAGCGTCGCTACTTCCGACCCATGGCACATAAGTTGAACCATTCCGCGAATCTTAAATTTCCACGACTACAATGGACTCGCGAAAACTGAAGCCTCGCGAAACTAAGTCCGTTTCTAATATATAAAGGACACGTAGAAATTTCGTTACAGAATTACAACTCGAAATTACAACTCGCTACAAAAAGTAGTGCGCTACTCTACAAACTACTAAAAAATGTAGCTACTACAGTAGCGTCGCTACTTCCGACCCATGACACATAAGTTGAACCATTCCGCGATTCTTAAATTTCCACGACTACAATGGACTCGCGAAAACTGAAGCCTCGCGAAACTGAGTCCGTTTCTAATATATAAAGGACACGTAGAAATTTCGTTACAGAATTACAACTCGAAATTACAACTCGCTACAAAAAGTAGTGCGCTACTCTACAAACTACTAAAAAATGTAGCTACTACAGTAGCGTCGCTACTTCTGACCCATGACACATAAGTTGAACCATTCCGCGAATCTTAAATTTCCACGACTACAATGGACTCGCGAAACTAAGTCCGTTTCTAATATATAAAGGACACATAGAAATTTCGTATTGATAAAGTACAGTAAAACCTGTAAAGTTGACCACCTTTGTAAGTTGACCACCTGTATAAGTTGACCGCTTTTGTCAGGAACGGAATTAGTCCTATCTTATATAATGAAGGAAAACCTCTGTAACTTGACCACCTCTCTATCTTGACCACCTGTCTATCTTGACCACTAATATGCACCAGCTTTGGTTTGGAGTATTTTAAAAAACCCTTCGTAAGTTGACAAAAGCATTAGATTGTACTAAAAGTTTAATCAGTTATGCATCAAATAAGCAACTAGGCATTAAAAAAACAAAAAACAATGAATATTTATGTTTCTATCGAAAAACATTGGGCTTATGTTAAGTCCCAGAAAATGCGCCAAACTTCATTAAGGAGTTATTTTGTTGAAAAGTTGATTACCATTGTTACAAATGTACAAGAAAAAATCAAATGAAGAATTTAAGTCACTTTTGACTTGTTATGAATTTTTAGGAATTGTTAATGTCAAGTAAGTAGTTTTTCATAAGCAATGAGACATTTTTTTTTTCTTCTGTCGATTTACAGAAATTTTAAATTTACTTGATAATTTACGCGTCATTCTGGTAAATAATCTCTGAAAATATTTAAAAACATTTTTACTTTTTGTTTTAAAGTAATTTTGAACAATGAAAGTTAGTTTAAAGTATTCCAATTAGTTAAAAAATGAATGCATAGGGCAAGAAATAACAAAAAAAAAAAGTTTTTGTTACTACCCTCTATAAGTTGACCACCTGTCTAAGTTAACCACCTAAGTACTGCACCGCAAGTGGTCAACTTACACAGGTTTCACTGTATGTAGTAATGGTAGCATTCCCATGTTATTTGAAAAAAAAAATATTTTTTTTTCTATGTGTTGTGGATAAAAATGGTTGGGCAGCACCGATTGAAAGATTTTTGTTTCCTTTTCCAGGGAGATTCCGGAAGTCCGATGGTCATCCCCGACAGATCGCGGCATTGGACAGTGGTCGGTGTCGTGTCTTTCGGAAGCAAGTGTGCTCAACCAGGATATCCCGGCGTCTACACGAGAGTCACCGAATATCTGGACTGGATCACGGAAAACATGCTTTGAATCATGTACGACATCAAAATTCATTTTACTTACTGAATATCTGGACTGGATCACGGAAAATATGCTCTGAATCATGTAGGACATCAAAATTCATTTTATTTACTTATTTCGACGAGACACAATGGACTTAAAAACAAAACGTAATAAAAACATTCTGCAAAATATTGCCAGGCTCTTCGCACAGCAAGAACATGGGAGCTTAAGATATGTCACTCAAGTTGGCATGCTTCTTGATCCAATCTAAATAGAAGGATACTCTTGTATATACAGTCGGGAACTTGGGATTACAGCCTCTTCTACCCCAAGAGACAATTGCAATTGTCTTCCATCGGTCATTGTCGTCCAATAGCATCAAAGGGCCGCCAGAGTCACCCTGGAATGAGTAAAAGAAAAATTTATTCATTCACGTTTTGCTTGTGTAGAAAATGTATAATGCTCTTTTAAATAAATTAATTTATTAAAGTACAGTGACAACTTTATGATCATACGAGTATCATAATGAATCAAATAAGAACATTTGCTTCAAAGTTTTGAATAGTTGCGTATAGGACAGTGGAATTTACTCTTTCAAACAAATGTTTAAATAACAGATTCATCCTTAATCTTTGCGAATTTTCTTATTATTTAAACAAATGATAATATTTAAAATACACCACCAGCTCAGTTATTCCATCCGAGGACTGCAGTTTCGTGCTTTTTAGCACTCATCAGCCCGAAATAGGAATCACATGAGCTGGAGGCGAAGAACCTCTTATGGGAGCCAAGAGAGCCAAACAAACTGGTAGCTAATGCAGAATTAACACACCAGATGAGTGACCGCAGCAATGGTGCGCTTCAACTCAAAGATTGATGGCAAAGCATGGTATTTTGCAGTAAGTTACCGCCCTAAGCCAGGGCTAAGGCAGAAATACTTAAAATACACCACCAGCTCAGTTATTCCATCCGAGGACTGCAGTTCATCTAGTTTGCTAATTCTGCATTAGCTACCAGTTTGTTTGACTCTCTTGGCTCCCATAAGAGGTTTTTCACCTCCAGCTCATGTGATTCCTATTTCGGGCTGATGAGTGCTAAAAAGCACGAAACTGCAGTCCTCGGATGGAATAACTGAGCTGGTGGTGTATTTTAAGTATTTCTGCCTTAGCCCTGGCTTAGGGCGGTAACTTACTACAAAATGATAATATGAATAGTTTATCGTGCTATGTTTATTCTTATGATATACAAAAACCCTGAAAATTCTAAAATATTTACGAAGAGAGTAATCGAATTAAACTAGAATGAAATATATTAGTTACTAGCTGCGTTTACCTCAAAAAACGAAATTTGTTCCAAAGTGGCGCCGGTTCAACAATCAGGCTTAAATTTAAAAAAAATGGAAAATTTCTCTTCAACGACTTCAAATTTCAATTTTGAGCTAATTCGATATTTTTTAATTCCCAACATTTCGATCATTGTTTTGAATAAGCGTAAACAATCTGTTTCACGGATTTTCTGGCGAGAAATCCCATGGCGAGTCACCTTCATGTGGGGGGGGGGGGGACTCGTGTGAATTTCTGAGCATCATAGGACCTCTGTGCCAAATCTTTCAAATATCTGACGTAAACTGCAGATTCGTATAAGGTAAGGCCTCTATAGTGGGGGAGCCGACGCATCCGCCATTTTGGAGCAAACTTGATCCAGTGCTTCGTAGCGATAGCATTGCTACTGATGTTTACATTTATTTAGCATGTGTGGAATTGAGTCAAATGGGTGATGGTTCGGCTGGTAACCGGGCCGATTGTATTTGGTCCCTTACGTATTGTTGCATCCAGCTTTTATTGTGTAAAAAAAGTTTTTTTTTTTACTTACATTGCAAGCTCCTTTGTCATCACTTCCGGTGCAAATGACAGAATCGTCAATAGGTACTCCGTGATCACTCTGGCAATCAGCGTTCGCTATAACAGGAAAACTGGCTACTTGCAAAACCTCACTAGTAGGACCACCTATAGAAAATGTTATGATACGTTGATATTAGATACTCTCATTTTTGTAAAAATTGCAACATCAAGAAGGACTTATGCAAATTAACCGAAATTCACACGAAACGTACAATAGGTTAAGATATGCAAATGATTAGAATCGCAGAGACGTGGACGGAGAAACGCCCTTTGTCCTTTGAACTGCTGCGTAGACTATGTATATTGTAACGGATCCGGTGAGACTTCCAACTTTCTTGAAAGGACGACACAGTTCTTGATTAAAAATACAGGAAATTTATTTACACTATGTACAGGGAAGATCGTCAACAACTGCTAAATTAATCATCAGCAATTAAACAAATATCACTCATCACCGTAAACTCAACGGTTACACACGCATTTACTTCCAAATACGAAAAACAACACAGCGAAATGCCTCGCTATAAACAGAGCTAATACACTCTCAGTACAGATTCTCAATCGAAACTGAACTTTTTATCACGCGGGACGCTTTTATAAACATCGAAAAGTTTCCACAACATTCTTACTGCTTCTCGAAATGCGTAGACCGTTATCAAATTTTATCAATGAACAAAAAGGAAATAGGGGGGTTCGTATACTTTACCCGAATGTATAGGGGTTGTATACTCATTACGGGAAACTATTTACGGGTTACGTTACTACAATAATTACTATTTACAGAATTTGTAACAATATAAAGCAGGATTGGCAAAAACCCGGGTTTTTTAAAAAAGCCCATGGACCCAGGGTTTTTTTTTAAATAAAACCCAAAAAAAAAAAAAAAAAAAATAAGCTGAGTTTTTTAAAAAGAAATGTGGGTTTTGTTTTTTTTTTTTAGGAAAGATGTGGGGTACTAGTAGCATATTATAGCGTAAGTATATGGACAAAGCGCAAAAATTGTCTTCGGGGAAAAAAAGCTGGAAAATTAGTTGAAATTCAGCGCTTTCTGAAAAAAAAGTATAAAAGACAACAAAACCCAAGAATCGCGAAGTTTCAGATTTTTTAGTTTTCATTATTACCAGCAGTTAAGGCAAAGTTGCTTCTTAAGTGATAAAATCTATTGTTCATTTTTAGTTAAATTTTTTTTTTTTTTTGTATTTTACTTTATTGTATTTCATTTTGTTATGCAAAACTACTGTAAATTCCAGCCCAATCAAGACATTTCTTTGAATTTTATGTTGCCTGTTTTTCTATTTCAGTGTACAGAGTAAGAAATATTAAACTTTTTCGTAAGATAATGAAAATACTGTACATATTGTTCTGTTTTCTGTCGATCGTTTGAGAAAACCTGTTAATTTCTAAAAATATACCTTGTGTTTACTCGAGACTTATGGTGTGTTGGTTTGCAGAAAGTAATTCACGTGAAAGCCTTTTAGTGTTTTCTCTGTACAATCTACAAATATTGAGAAAAATCAGACGCGACAGGACTTAGTCAAGATAATTTGGGTTATTTATTGGCCAGTTAAAGAAAAAAAGTGAAATACATTTATTTGAAATCTTCGAAGTATTTTTTTAATGCCGTTAAGAGTTAAGAAATACTATTAAAATTCAAAATTCCTTTTTTATGTCCATTGTCTGTGGTGAAGAACAAATAAAAAAGAAGTTTAAATTGAGAATGTATTTAAACAAATTTTTAAAAAATTCTCAAAAAATTTAAAAAACCCAAAAGTGGGCTAAATAATGGGGGTTTTCAAAAAAACCCATTGGGTCCAACCCAATTGAGTCCAATCCGGCCAACCCTGATATAAAGGGCTTCAAAAGTTCTTCCAAATGAGTGTAATGATCTTCTACCAATGGTATATGCTTCTCTGGTACTTCCAAACCGCAGAGCGTCTTACGGAGTTTGAACGGGTCAGCATGCGTGAGAATTAACTAATGTATAGAAAAATTGAGTGCCGCACGGGGCGTAATGCTTCAACTGTGATGCATATTTGGAAGCTGGACAGAGGATGATGAAATTAGGAGAAGCCCATGTAACTGAACGGAACGACCGACTACTCATCCGCCTATAATAGGGAAGTTGCAACCTATTAAATGTTCATACTTTGGCTATTGGATATTGTTAATTGACCCTCAAAACTAAAAGATTCACCATCGCCGATTTTTAAAACACCGTGATTGATTTTTAATGTATTTTTAAAAATCCACGCGCGAAAGTGCGCTCTTCTGAAACGTCACGACCTTACGTCACAGGGCACTCATGGGCAGCCTTCCGCCGAAGATCCCTTATTTTCGCTAGGGACATTTTGAGCGCGCTGATATTTTTATTTTTTAGAAATTCAATAATCCTTTTGAACACACTAGGGAGGCCGGATTCGTTAAAGCTCAATCTAACTAATTTTCCTCAAGTAACATCAATGATGATATTCGAATACTTCCGAGAGGATGAGAGGTTTAATGTTCCAGAAACGCGAGGAGTTAAATGCGAGGAGATAAGCCTTTTACGTTTCGTCTTCAAAGCCAACTTCGAAGCACGTTCCAAGGCTTCCTCGGCTTCTCCCGTATCGGAAGAGCGCATGACGTCACTTCCTATGCCATTTGGCGTCACAAGCGCTTGAACTTTAAAAATTAATTAAAAAAACTACTTATCGTATCGCAAAAATTTTTTCACCTATGATGTTCATACATGTTACTCTATCACATAAAAATAAAATTGAAAAATCGAAAACTTCCCTATTAAATAGTTCTTACCTCCTTCAAGATTTCCCCAGCCGGCCAATGTAGCCGTCCTATTGACGTAATCGAAATTTTTCTCGGGCAGACAAATGGTCATGATGAAAGGATTAAAGGTGACTTCCTTTTCCAGCAACAGCAAAGCGATATCATTTTGAAGCGTCCTCTGACTGTACTGACCATGACGTTTCATTTTGATAACCGAGTAATCTTCGTGTATGAGATGAACTTCAGCTTTCAAGTCGTACTCTCCGAGACGAGCCGTTATCTTGTTCTCTGGAATCCTAAACCAAAAGCATTCGTTGTCATTTTTTGTCAAATCTCAAAAATTTACTTTTTTTTGCACGTAAAAGACCTACCCAAATGTACAGTGAGCAGCAGTCAACACATAGCGAGTATTTATGAGTGATCCGCCGCAGAAGAAAGAATCTCTCGACTTTACAAGTAGAGCAACCTGAAATGTATCATCTAATTAAGTAAACATTTTGAAAATAACACTGATAATGAGCAGCAGTCAACACTCGCTATGTGTTGACTGCTGCTCATTGTACATACCCAAATGTACAGTGAGCAGCAGTCAACACATAGCGGGTATTGATGAGTGATCCGCCGCAGAAGAAAAAATCTCTCTACAAGCAGAGCTACCTGAAAGGTACCGACATCTAATTAAGTAAACATTTTGAAAATACTAGGATTTTGAGGCAGTGAAAAGCAAAGAGATGTAAGTCGCAAAATTAAAAATTTGGAGATAACCAGTACACATGGTAGATGAACACTCTTCTGTCTTAGGGCAAGAGATGGTACTAGTAGCCCTGGTAGTTGCTGCTATACAGCATGATTTAGAAAAATATTTTAATGAAATCCCACCTAGGAGCTAATATTTAAGGGGTCTAAGGACCCTTAACCTTCAAAATGTTCCATTTTCAGGAAAAAATATATGTTATGCCTAATTTAATTCTGAACAATTTGATACTTTATTTATTACAATACGCAAAAAACTTTTCAAGTTATCGAAAAAATGCGTATACTTTCCCCGTAGAGATTTATCTTAACAGCAGCTGTTTAAGCTTTTTCTCAGGTTTCTCGTTTCGCGCGCATGAGATCTCAGAAAGTTTCTTATCTATTTCCGTAAAACTTTTTGTGCATGCTTGTCTGGTTTATTTTTATGATCTGAACCTAAATTTATTTACCTTTTCTTTAATTATTTAGTATTTTTTTGAAATTTTATAAGTTAATATCCAAATTTCCCAAAATTTTGGGGGAAAATAATCTTTTTAAAAATATTAATTTTTATTTTTAGTTAAAATTTAGGTTCAAATCATAAAAATAAACTAGACAAATATGCATGAAAAGTTTTACGGAAATAGATAAGAAACTTTCTAAGATATCATGTGCGCAAAACGAGAAACCGGCACTTGAGAAAAAGAGGCTTAAACAAATGCTGTAAACATTAATCTCTATGGGGAAATTTGACGCATTTTGACGATAACTTGAAAAGTTTTGTGTATAGTAATAAATAAGATATCAAATTGTTCAGAATTAAATTATGCGTAACATATATTTTTTCTAGAAAATTGAAAAATTTTGAAGGTTAAGAGTCCTTAGACCCCTTAAACGCGTTTTACTCAAAACTTGAAAATGTCCTCTTGCATCCCTTTGCTTCTCACTGCCTCATTTGAAGTTTCATTTTTTCAGTTTCGAAAAATATTATAAAAAGAGGAATAAGTTTGTTTTTTCTTTTAAGTGAGATGATAAAAATTTCTCGCAGCTGTTAAAAGTTGAAAAAACATTTTACAGCATTTTTGGAGAAATAAAAATTTATAAAGACGGAAAATGAAATAAACCTGTATCAAACGAGCGGATGTGTGCATCACATGACTTCCTTTTACTCCAATTTAAAGATAATAGTGCCTCGGAGTGAGCAAAAAAACACTTTAAATACTTTCATTCCAAGTCTGTTGCAAACTGAAGCAAAAAAAAATGTTTTATACAGAAATTTTTCCAATATTTTCAGTTTTAATGTGATTCAATGGTTAACTCTCTAAATAAGGACTAATTGAAACCAGATTTAGAAAAAAAAAATACCGCCAAATTTGTTGCCAAGTTGGCGACAAAACTTGGCGACCAAAAGCTTGGCGATATATTGCCAAGTGTTTGCCAAATTATAGCACCGCTTGAGTTTACATTGAAATTAACAATGATTTTACTCCAAAAAGGTGTAAAAGACCCCCCTTGGAACATCCGAATGCAACCAAAAGAGAAGGTGCACAACTAGATCCCACTTGGAGTCCATGTGCCAAATTTCGACTTTCTAGGACATACTGTTCTTGAGTTATGCGAGATAAATACGCACATACATACGGACGTACATACGGACGTCACGAGAAAACTCGTTGTAATTAACTCGGGGATCGTCAAACTGGATTCTACAGGTGTCTATACGTTCTTAGGCATGTATCCACGTGTGGTCGAATTGAAAAAAAAAATCAATATTCATTTGGGGGCGAGCAAAATGGAAATGAAGGCCGATTTTTGAGTGAAATTTTTTTCGCGAATACAAGACTTCCTTTTTACTTCCTTTTACAAAAAAGGAAGTATTGTATTCGCGAAAAATTTTCACTCAAAAATCGGCCTTCATTTCCATTTTTCTCACCCCCGAATGAATGTTGAGTTTTTTTTTCAACCTGACCACACGTGGATATGTGCCAAGGAACGTACAGACACCCGAAATATCCATTTTGACGATCTCCGAGTTAATTACAACGAGTTTTCTCGTGACGTCGGTATGTACGTGTATATGTGCGTATGTCGCATAACTCAAGAATGGAATGTCCTAGAAAGTTGAAATTTGGTACATAGGCTCCTAGTGGGGTCTAGTTGTGCACCTTCCTTCTTGGTTGCATTCGTATGCTTCAAAGGGGGTCTTTTGCCCCTTTTTGGGGGGGGGAAATCATAGTTAATTTCGATGCAAACTCACGTGGTGTTATAATTTGGTGAACACTTGGCGATATATCGCCAGTCTTTTGGTCGCCAAGTTTTGTCACCAACTTGGCGACAAATTTGGTGATTTAAAAAAAAATTGAATCTGGTTTCAATTTGGCCGTTGTTGGTGATATTTAGAGAGTAAACTATTGAATCTTATTAAAATTGCCAATAATGAGAAAATGACACTAGATTGGAGTAAAAGGAAGTCATGTGATGCACACAGCTTTTTTTTTTGTAAAAGGAAGTAAAAATGATCTTTCCATTCTCGTGTATGAAAAGGTTTCGCTGAAAAGTGCCTTATAAGGGAATTTCTTAGTCTTGATGAAAATTCGGGAGGTATTTGGGAGCAGGTATCAAAAATTTGGGAATCTCCCGAATGAATTAGGCAAGCAACTATCACAACGAATCTATAGAGTTTCAGCGGTAGAGCAATATAGTTATACAATTAAAATAAGCGACAGTGAATTAGTTCTTACCATCCACGGCCAAGCTTTCCTATCTGCATCAGATCCACCAACTATTCTTACATTTGTTGCTATACCGCATTCTGAAAAGAAAAAATAAATAAATTTGAATTTTGACCTCTTGAATACAAATTATGTTTTTCGCAATCACGAGTGTGTGTGTATGTAGGCATGTGTGTTTATGTGTGTGTGGGGGGGGTAAGTGTGTTTGTGTGTAGGGGGTAAGTGTGTTTGTGTGTAGGGGGTAAGTGTGTTTGTGTGTAGGGGGTAAGTGTGCTTGTGTGTAGGGGGTAAGTGTGCTTGTGTGTAGGGGGTATGTGTATGTGTGTGTAGGTATCTGTATGTATGTGTACGTGTCTATATGTATGCGTGTGTGTATGTGTTTGCGTGTGTGTGTGTGATTGTGTTTGTGTGTGTGTGTTTGTGTGTGTATGTGTTTGTGTGTGTATGTGTATGTGTTTGTGTGTATGTGTGTGTGTGTGTATGTGTGTATGTGTGTGTGTGTGTATGTGTGTGTGTCTGTGTGTGTGTGTCTGTGTGTATGTGTGTGTGTCTGTGTGTGTGTCTGTTTGTGTGCGTATCTGTTTGTGTGCGTATCTGTTTGTGTGCGTATCTGTTTGTGTGCGTATCTGTTTCTGTGCGTATCTGTTTGTGTGCGTATCTGTTTGTGCGCGTATCTGTTTGTGCGCGTATCTGTTTGTGCGCGTATCTGTTTGTGCGCGTATCTGTTTGTGCGCGTATGTGTTTGTGCGCGTATGTGTTTGTGCGCGTATGTGTTTGTGTGTGTATGTGTTTGTGTTTGTGCGTGTTTGTGTGTGTGCGTGTTTGTGTGTGTGCGTGTGTGTGTTTGTGTGTAGGCTCCTCATTTCCATTTTGGGTCATCTGCAATGAGCGTGAACGATCTTTTGCATCA
Source organism: Uloborus diversus (assembly GCF_026930045.1). Classification (NCBI taxonomy): domain Eukaryota; kingdom Metazoa; phylum Arthropoda; class Arachnida; order Araneae; family Uloboridae; genus Uloborus; species Uloborus diversus. Next base: position 1,105,036 of record NW_026558318.1, on the reverse strand, counting down.
ATCCTTTACTAGTGCCTGTTAAATTAAAAAATCACCATCAAGCCTATGAAGTGAAAAGTAGAAAGCTTTATAAAGAGGAACGACAACTTTATAACGAAATTAAACCTAAATTTTAAAATTCCATTCGTGATAATACATTTCAGAATATTACTGTATTTTAAGTGTGTTAAGTGTTAATAAAATATGCTGTGTTTCTTAATAATCTGAGTGAATTACTATGAATTAGTAAACTGGGTAATAGAATATAGATGGTAAAATGGATAGTCTTTGATGTTGAAATAAAATGGTTATGGATTATAGTATGTTTTTTTGAGCAATCACGATTGCTTATTGTTCTAATTTGACGGTCTTGGGTGTTGTGGTTCCATTTTCAGCTTGGACCAGGGGCCTCTGCAGCACCACCGTCCACCGGCTCCTCTGGTCCTGAGCACTGTCCGTGTCCCCCAGAATCCACTTCTCCTGGTCGGAGGCGTCCATATCCTACATACACACACGCATCGATAAAAACATACACACATGCCAAAGTACATACACGCAGGTCTACACACACACAAGCCTACACATGCAAGCACGCGTGCCTACACACACAAATATACACACAGAACCACCCGGGAAAGGCAGGCTTGTCATTTTTTTATTGTCTGAGCAATGTGAGGAAAAATATTTAATTTTAAAATGGAAAGAAAAAATAAATTTTTAAGTGAAAACAACAGATAGTAAGTTGTAAATATTGTTTCGATGATGTTGAAGTGTAACATGCACTCAAAATTATCGATATCGATAGATGGAAATATATATTATTAAAAACTATTGTTACAAATTCTGTAAATAGTAATTATTGTAGTAACGTAACCTGTAAATAGTTTCCCGTAATGAATATACAACCCCTTTTCATATGGCTAATGTATACGACCCCCCTATTTCCTTTTTGTTCATTGATAAAATTTGATAACGGTCTACTATTTTCCAGAAGCGTTTGGAATATTTGAGAGCTCTCTTTTCGGTGTGTATATAAGCCGTTAGCGATGGATAAAAAGTTAGTTTCGATTGAGATTTCGAACTGAGAGCGTATTTGCTCTGTTTATTGCGAGGCATTTCGCTGTGTTGTTTTCGTATTTGGAAGTAAATACGTGTGTAACCGTTGAGTTTACGGTGTTGTGTGATATTTGCTTAATTGCTGATGATTCATTTAGCAGTTGTTAACGATTTCTCCTGTACATAGGGTAAATAAAGCTCCTGTGTTTTTATCAAGAACTGTGTCTTCATTTCAAGAAAGTGGAAGTCGCACCGAATCCGTTACACTATTAATATAGTGGACGGTCGTTATAACAACCCCTGTAATCCGAACAAAACCTGTTACTACAGCTAAACGTGGCTGTAACGTAAATGCACTACATATTGCATGTTATTCATTTTTAAAAATACTGGAATAATTTTTACAAGTTCTATTTCAACCAAACTACAATCACTTATTCATTTCCAGATTAGGGCACCGTGATACTCGGGCATGATACAATATGCCTGGTACAAGTCTGGGTTACAGTCGAACCTGTCTATCTCGAATTTTACGGGAGAGAAGAAAAAAATCGAGATATGGAGGTTTCGAGGCAAAGTGGTTTTGAAAAAAGTTCTAAAAAGAAGAAATTGGAGCAATGACTCGAAAGTAAAACTTTGGAAGCAATTTTACTAATCAACAATGTCTCCTTCCTTTCAGTTTCCGAATGATATAATAGCTGGAAAACTTGCTTCTTGTACATAAAGTTTTAATTCTGGAGCATTATGTGACTGCTAATATTAAGAAAAATGGTTTTTGTCTAAAAATTACAGTTAATAAAGATCGTTGGGGATCGAATTCAAGAAAGACACTTTAGTCGAGATATGTTTTTCAGAAAATTTCATTCAAGACAAACATGAGGGAAAACGTTGAATTAATACTTTATGGTACAGGCAAAATGAAAAACTTCGACATAGAGAGGTTTTCGAGATAGGCAGGTTCAAGATAAACAGGTTCGACTGTATTACAAACTCGGCCACCTGAAGTTGAAACACCTTTGGAATTCTGCTTTTCGAAGCAGTTGGATCGCTTCAATATCTGTACAAGACTTACATTGATGAAATGTTCCTAATGCCACAATTTTCTCCCTTTTTAAGGGGTCACAGTAAATTTCGAGCATTTTTTTAAATTTAAATAAATTTTATATTTCTTTGAAACCATAACATGCATACTTATTTCGTAATCAATCATTTATTTTCAAAATTTTAAAATATTGCCTTCATTTTTTAAGAATTCAAAAAATTGAGAAAAATTTCAATTTTTTAAAATACCTAAGGCTTTTTTTATTTTTGCACTCATTTAAAAAAAGTTTTTTGCTAAACGATCACTATAATCATCTCTAAAAATCTGTGCATTCATTTGCTTATGAGTTTATTAGAAAATTTTCTGTGATTAATTATGTAAAAAATCAAAGTTTTTTTAATTTAAATTTGGTTTTTAAAGGTTTAACAATCTCTAAACATTTAAGTAATTTATAAAATGCTTATCCAATGCACAGTTTTGTCAAATAGGTTATCCCAATTGCAAAAAGTATTACTTTATAGCTCTATCTTTAATAGAAAAAAATCCTTAGGGATTCTAATGACATGGAAACACAAAAAACCATCATCGAGAAAAAACAATTTAAAGTTTTTCTTTTGCATAAGAACACATAGCGAGCATGGCCTAAAACCACGCATAACTTTTTAAATATTTGAACTAAAGCAATGAAACTTTTCCCCTGTGTTCAGAATAGGTTTTAGTTTTGAAATAAGCAATAAAAGTTTTTTTGATCGTTTCATCATTTTAGAGGTCTCATCGTCAAGTTTCCGCTTGACTGGAGGGGCGAGCGAACCGTGGGTGACACCGTTGGGAATACACCACTTGGGTGGACCAAGGCGATCAACGACTAGGGGGGGGGAAGGGGGGATGGCAAAGGAAATGCACTCAAAAATGTCATTTTAAAAACAATACCTGCAATAAAACTTTTGCATTTATACAATGTATATCACAACATCCGGGGGGGGGACAACCCCCCCCCCCCCTTCATTGACGGATTTGTGTAAAAATATTACTTGCAATATTAGTCCTTTGTACAATCTTCACTTTTTATTCAATTATCCTTTCATGAAAAGGAATAGCGTTGGAGATACAGCTGAAATAAAGCAATAATTTGCATTTTGACCCCCTTCTTTGTCCCCCCTCAACTGCCAAACCCGACGCTCAAACTCTTCGGATTTTTTGGTACGTTATCTCCTCATGATACTGAACAGCTTGGTATAGGTGCACATTATTTTTTTTTTTTTGTTTGAATGTCCGGGTCATGACCTAATTTCAGAAAGTTATCGCCCTATAGCCAGGGCTGAGGCAGAAATACATGAAATACACCGCCAGCTCAGTCAATTCCAGCCGAGGACTGCAGTTTCGTGCTTATTAGCCCACTGACCTCAGTTAGTCCTATGCCGGGCTGACCACTCATCAGCCCGGCATAGGACTAACTGAGCTGGAGGTGGAAAACCTCTTAAGGAAGCCAAGAGTGCCAAACAAACTGGTAGCTAACATAGAATTAGTAATGACCAGACGAGTGACCGAAACAATGGTTCGGTTCAACTCTAATATTGCAGGCAAGGCAGGTATATTCAGTTGAACCGAACCATTGTTTCGGTCACTCGTCTGGTCATTGCTAATTCTATGTTAGCTACCAGTTTGTTTGGCACTCTTGGCTTCCTTAAGAGGTTTTCCGCCTCCAGCTATGCCGGGCTGATGAGTGCCAATAAGCACGAAACTGCAGTCCTCGGCTGGAATTGACTGAGCTGGCGGTGTATTTCATGCATGACCTAATTTGACTGGACTACATCGGAAGACACTTTATACAGGTCAGAGGGCATAAATAAGAAATGTCAGGTTTATTTTCTTCTTCGAAACAAAAATATTGTAAACTTTTAGTCAGGGCAATGGAGTCGGACTGATTTTGGGGTAAATGAGTCGGAGTCTTTGGAAAATAGGCCGACTGACTCCGAGCATCTACTAATTTTCAGACTCTCCTTGCATTTTCAAACAAAAAAAAAAAAAAAAAACGACTACAAGTTGTCACGACTACAAACTACTTTTAAACTGTTGTCGCCACTTTGCTACTTTTTCAAAAAATAAGTTAATAAAAAACATGCACATACTGTTTGAGGATTTAACGAAAAAATAAATTAGCTCATCTGAACATGGAATATCACTAAGAATTATCTTTTTTTTTAAACAATTTTCGTTATCATACTCTTATATAACACTGTAATACTCGTATTTATTGTAAGCCGGCCAGGGCAGTTCAATATCATCCTCATCATGACATTTACTTTGTTTGCTTTGTTGGTGGTGTTTGACTTGTTTTCGCGAAACTTATTTTTTTCGCGATTTTTGCGTACCCGTCGTAAAAGTGTAAGCCTCGAGAAATGCAGTCGAGCCTCCATATATCGAACTTCCACATATCGAAATTTTATATGTATCGAAATCCCAGCAAATTTCAATGTTCATTACACAGAAAATTTGTTTTTATATATCGAAAAAAATCTCTATATTTATCGAAATTTTTCTCGAGACAGTCGTAGATTTTTTTTCCACTTTAAACTGTTTGTCTCACGAAAAATGAACGTTAGGGGAGGAAATTATGTTTACTAAAGGTTGCTAAGAAACTCATAAGAAATCTGGCTTTGAGGGGTTTGTAGATAGGTCATTCTTAAATTCCCTCAAGTTTATTTCAAATCTTAGTTGTAACCAGTAACACTGTAAAATCAGTTTCAAGTAATCCTTTTTGTCTGTTAATTACATTCCTACTCTTAGCTTCAGTAAAAATCATTCAAGTTAAATAGATTGATTTTTTACTTTTCTCTCGATTACATTGTCGAAACGAAAATCCCCTCATGTTGCGAATCAAGTTGAACTGCCGAAGAATAAAGATGTGCGAAGGTACAAAAATGTAATTTCTGTAAATTTTTCAGTTATTAACTTTCGTTTAATCCGATGCTTGTATAAATTCGAAATTGGGTTTCAGGCACGAAAATGAGCTTTAATTTTAATGTTTTAGGAGAATTTTCATGATAAATTAAGATCGTTTCTATATTTCGAAATTTCTATATCTCTAATTTTTTACCCGCAATTTGCTTCTTCGATATATGGAGGTCCGACTGTACTTTGTTTTTCAATTTTCGGTTTGTTTATTAAAATTTATGAAATTTTCTACTCACGAAATCAGCAATATCTTACATTTTCGCGAAAATAAATACTTTTATAGTATTGGAACAATAACCTAAAACTTTGATCTACAGGACATTCTCGTAAGAAACAAGTTTTTCCCCCCTTTCCATGAGGGGGAAAAATGGAAAGAAAAAAAGCGTCGAACGTTTGAAAATCCAGGAGTCGGGAGTCTGCCATTTTCCTTCCGACTCCGCTTTTCCCTTTAGTAAGGTCAAGTTTACAGAAGCGTTCAAACAATGCATTCAGGCTACTCAATCGGATTTTGCTCTTGAATACACTTTTTCGATTTTTTCTAAAGCCCACTTTCTCGATTTCTTCTAAAGCCCACTTTTCCGATTTCTTCTAAAGCCCACTTTTCCGATTTCTTCTAAAGCCCACTTTTCCGGGTTTCGGCATCTAGTGATCGCTTTCGAAAAGCTTTAGGGTCTGGTGGGGTAAAGTGGTCATAAAATCGTAGGTTTTCAACTTAGGTGGATAATAAATACAATTAATTCTTTAAACACTTCAACTTTTTTTGTTGTTATTTTACATTGCATTATCAAAGAACACGATACATTGAATTTCAAGAAAAAAAATATTGATTTAAGTAGTTTTATAACACTTTTATTTCCCTATGTGTTTATGACCACTTTACCCCATGGGGTGGGGGAAGGTGGTCATAGCATTGGGTAAAGTGATCATAGTTAAAAATATATACAAAACCATTATAAATAACCTTAATATTTGTATATTTCAGTTATTTTTATAGTTAACAAGTATATGCACAAGTATGTGTGTATACACGAGTATATACGTGTCACGTGTATATACGAGTATATACGCATAAACGAACGTCATATGCGCGTATGCACTTGTATCTCGTGTATATACGTGCATACCTGATATACGTGTATAGTAGACGTATATACGCAAATATAAGTATACATGCATACATACATACATATACGGGTATACACGAGTTAATTCGTGGATACATCCAGTGCGTCTTTGGTACGTGTCTACTCACGCATATATATACTGCCGTGTGCAGGTAAACGGCAGTAACTGCAGATTTTTCGATTTTCGTTTTTTTGCAATTTCGAAATCTTTATTACTATAGTTTTATGGTACAAACATTTTTATTTGGTTGCCGCAGAAAAAAAAGCATTTTTTTTATCAGTGGTAATTAGCAGTAACTGCTTTTTTAGCAACATTTTGCGGGAAGTCGGAAGTATGTACATACTGTTCTTTACCTGCCCACGGAAGAACGAAAACTTTCTCCCGTGGGCAGGCAAACGGCAGTAACTGCAAATTTTTTGATTTTCATGAAATTTTTTGCCTATTATCGTTCTGCCGTGGGAGGGTAAATGGCAGTAACTGCAATTTTTTCCATTTTCTTTTCTTTATTTTGGAATTTTTCAAATCTATGCTTCTTCAGTTTTATGGTGCAAACATGTTTATTTGGTTAGCGCTAAATAAAAGCATTTTTTTTAATCAGTGGTGATTAGCAGTAACTGATATTATCGCTACATTATGCAGGTAATCAGCGGTATGTACTTACTGCTCTATACCTGCCCATAACCATTGTCTAGAGAATGGAACATAAATGAATCGCCGCCAAAACTTGAACCAAGACGTATAAACGGTTTTCGCGATTTCTTTTTAGTTCAACTAAGGGCAAGCAATAACGCCCCGATTGGAGGTCATTGTGTGACCTCCCAAAAATTTCCTTGATTAGGCAAATTTAGAGAAAATATTGCATTTTTTAAAATGATTCCTAGTCGCTTCTCAATAAATGTAGGTATGCGTGCCAGGTCGTATTTTATCTTTCGGCAAAATTTGGGAATTACCGTCTTTCGTCCTTGAGCGAAAGAGATACTTAAAAGGGGGAGATACTTGGGGAAAAATAAACATACTTTATTTCAAATAAAGTCTATGAAAACGTTTTGTAATTTCACAGCCCTCTAACATTAAAAAAAAATCTGATTCTTCATATCCGTGTTCTAAAAACAATAAAACAAAATTATTTTTTGCTAATGCACAGTTATTAAAGATAACATACGAGTAAAAACAAGTAACGCTTGGCAGACGATAAATAAACGTGTACCAACAGAACGATTCTGTTCCATTTGTTTTGTTCTGTCGCAGACGATATTTTTCACAATTTTTTATATATACTAAGCTGCTGCACTTTTAGTAGTTCGATGAGAGCCATTATCAACACACGAAGCATTTCTTTCGCCATTTTTCATGGATATTTATTGCTTTATTGCAAAGTGTGGAACATTAAACGATTTGAAGTAGTTTTAAAAATGCCTAAAGAATCTTCCAGTTGCCAAGTGACAACGTATGAACATTAAAGAGTTTTCGACAATGCCGTAAGCAATCAAAACATATGCCTTTATTTTATTTTCAAATTACATTTCATTTATTGATATTAAATTTATGTCGGTATTATTTATTTTTTAAAGTAAAATATATTATTCACATTGCAATAAATATACTTCGTAATGACATATCTACTCCGTATTATGTTGAATTTGTAATTATTGGTCACATTGTGCAGTTACTGCTGATTACCAGTAAAAGTGCATGAAAATTACTACTGGGAAGTGCAGGTAAACGGCAGTATCTGCTTTAAAATTTTGATTGCAAAATCAAATTGAAACAAACTGCCCAAAAAATACTTCGATATAAACATAGAATAGCCTAAAATCAAATTTCAATATTTAATTGATATTTGTGGGAAATCAAAAACACGTTTCTTCAAATATCTCAGAAACTCATTTTTGTAGATACTGCCGTTTACCTGCACACGGCAGTGTAGATAAAAATGCTTTCAGATGCCTATATACGTATTTATTGGTGCATTTATGTGAATACGTCTATACATGCCTACACGAGTATATATACATATGCATATACTCGTATATTTAGCCCCGTTTACTGTAACAACAATACACATTAGGTGAAATTAATAATAAATTTATATCTACCTTATACTTAAAGATTAAGTGACATTAGAAGAACAATATTCGTTAATCCTAATATTATGACCACTTTACCCCATCTTACTTAAACTGGTCTAAAAAATTATCTAAAATGGATTCAGATAACTGCTAATGAGTAAGAGTTCTTGAGACATGTAGGAAGCATCCTGTGCAGTTAATCTGCTCATAATTCCAGCAAACAAAATTGCCTAAGCAAGTTAAAAAAGGTGTTCAGATTTTTAAATTTTTCAAATTCGCACAAAATATTTTTTCTTACCAAATAAAGTTTTACCAGTTGTAAAATTGTGTTTAAAATGTAGTTTCTAACTGTTCTACGCTAAAATAAAATTTTCACATTCATTCGAACATTTATTTCCAAGCTATAGCTATTTATTTGTCGAATGACCACTTTACCCCATTAACCACTTTCCCCCACCAGACCCTATATTTCTTACGCATTTTCGCAGTTGCTAAACGTATCAATATCAAAACTTCAAAATGAGAATACCAATGCATTCCCAGACAAATATGCTCTATTTTATTATTTTCCTGAATAGTAAATCTACCGTTCATAAATATGAGGCAAAGTTTTTCTTGCTTTTCTTTCAGATATACAGAAAGGTGATTAAAACTTCAGATCATTCTTGTAAAAATATTCGTTTCATGGACGTCAAACGTTGGAAAACGTATGCATGGAAACTCTTTGTGCGATTGGAAATCCGGTGGGATTTTTCTCTCAATCCCGCAGGATTAACCCGCCAAATATTATGCGGGATTCGGAACCCTGGTCATAGCCCAGTAAATACTGAATCCCTCTGCAAATTTTTTACTTCATCTGTTTTTTGAACAAAACACAATTTTTATACATAAATATGATTGGATTAATATTTTTTCGCCTTGTTTGTCAAAATGTGGCCGGAAATCGAGAAATTCGAGCCGCTCTCTTGGATTCTAGGCTCGTTTTTCCGGTTTTCGTTTCATATCGCAAAAACTATTTAATTGCGGGAAAAGTTTGTGTTGATTTAAAAAGCAGAAATCTACCTTTAAAAAGGTATTTTTATTGAAGGTGCGGAGATTTAATTTTCAAGTCCGGTGATTTTTTTGAAAAAGCGACTATTTTCTAGTGTCTGCGAAAGGATTACATATCATTTTTCGTTTAATATCAGACTCTGGATCAACATTCGTGAACTTTGAAATTAAATATCTCTATTCCTATTACGGCTAAAATAAAAACACCTTTTTTAAAGGTATTTTTTATGATCTTTAATTCATCAATTGCTTTACTCGCAAATAAAGTTTTTGCGATATGAAAAGAAAAGTGAAAAACGCACCTAGAATCCAAGTAAGTTTCCCCTTCGTTCGGCCATATTTTGGCAAACAAGGCGAAAGCACATTCATCTTATCGTAACTATGTAGAAAAATTGTGTTTTGTATAAAAAAAAACAGATGAAGGTAGAAATTTTCAGAGGGATTTTGCACTTAAAGGGGTGTGATACGTTCACCATTTTTTTTTATTTAACAAATGCTGATTTCAATCTTTCAAATAAAAAGTTGAATTTCTGTTAAACTCCAATATGTGATTTACTGTGATATTATTTGAAAGCTAGTGAGGTGGACCAGTTTTTTGTAGACTTAACTGGCTGTAGCTCAAACAATTGTTTTCGAAAATGCCGTTTACAGGTTTTGGCGCTAATTCAACTTTGAATACTTCGACTGTTTCAAAGCTTGTAGCTCGCTGAAAAATGTAATTATCTCGATGAGCTCTCTTTGTCTTTTCAAATATGTTCTTATTTTGTATGTCGAATTTCCAGGAATTTCAGAAATCGGTCTTCATCTATGTTATTTGTCTCATTTTTCTTCTTTCTACCATAACTCGGTTACGGTTATGAAATTTACACGATAATCTGATTCTATGCTCAACTTGGGCTCTAACACCCCCTATCGTTTGACAGATTAGGTCAAATTAGCCCTAAATATATATATACAGTCGAACTCTTATATCGAGCCCTGTTTTAACGAGAACTCGGAACTAGCGAGGAAATCGAAAAGATTTGGTTAGTAAATTATTAGCTCAATGGGAACATAATTTGCTTTTAACGAGCAAACTCCGCTTAAAGCGAGCAGTATTTTTGTAATTCAAAAGCTTTCTGTTGATCTCCAACCCAGAAAAGATTCTCCTAGTTTTGGAAAAATTCAATTAAACTTTTGAGTTCAACCGAAAGTTGGAGATAAATAATTCCAGAGAACAACCGATGACATTGCTTTTTTTTTTCTTTTCAAAACTCGTGGAGCAGGAGCATTTAAAAATTATATATTTATTGAAACGGAAGTCATAATTTCCGAGATATATTGTAGCTCAAAGCCAAGCTAATACAGATGAAAAAACGAGCTGATGTGTGCATCACATGACTTCCTTTTACTCCAATTAAATGTCAATTCCCCATTATTGGCAATTTTAACGTGATTCAATTGTTTACTCTCTAAATATCACCAACAATGACCAAATTGAAACCAGATTAAAAAGAAAAAAAATCACCAAGTTGGCGACAAAACTTGGCGACCAAAAGACTGGCGATATATCGCCAAGTGTCCGACAAATTATAACAACTTTAGTTTGCATCGAAGTTTACGATGATTTCCCCCAAAAAGGGGCAAAATACCCCCTTAGGAACATCCGAATGCAACCAAAAGGGGAGGTGCACAACTAGACCCCACTAGGAGTCTACGTATTAAATTTCAACTTTCTAGGACATACCGTTTTTGAGCTATGCGAGATACATACAAACATACGCATATACATACGTAAATACGGACGTCACGAGAAAATTCGTTGTAATTAACTCAGGTGTCTGTACGTTCCTAGGTATATGTCCACGTGTGATCGGGTGGAAAAAACTCAACATTCATTCGGGGGTGAGAAAAATGGAAATGAAGGCCGATTTGAGTGAAAATTTTTTCGCGAGTACAATACTTCCTTTTACAAAAAAGTATTGTATTCGCGAAAAAATTTTCACCCAAAAATCGGCCTTCATTTCCATTTTGCTCACCTCCAAATGAATGTTGAGTTTTTTTTCAACCCAACCACACGTGGGTATGAGCCTAGGAACCTACAGACATCCGAAATATCCATTTTGACGACTCCAGAGTTAATTACAACGAATTTTCTCGTGACGTCCGTATGTACGTATGTATGTGTGTATGTATCTCGCATAACTCAAAAACGGGGTGTCCTAGAAAGTTGAAATTTAGTACGCGGACTCCTAGTGGGGTCTCGTTGTGCACCTTCAATTTTGGTTTTAGTCGGATGTTCCTAAGGGGGTCTTTTGCCCCTTTTTGGGGGTGAAATCATTGTTAATTGCGATGTAAACTCAAGTTGTCTTAAAATTTGTCGGACACTTGGTGATATATCACCAGTCTTTTGGTCGCCAAGTTTTGTCGCCAACTTGGCGACAAATTTAGAGATTTTTTTAATTTTTTTTTTTCAAAATTGGTTTTAGTTTGGCCACTGTTGGTATATTTAGAGAGTAAACAATTGAATCACATTAAAATTGCCAATGATGGGGAAATGACATTAAATTGGAGTAAAAGGAAGTCATGTGATGCACACATCAGCTCGTTTGTAAAAGGAAGTAATAATAACAGTGACCACGATAAAGACAAATGAGGCAGTGAGAAGCAAAGGGATTGCGAGTGGACATTTTCATATTTCGAGTAAAACGCATTTAAAGAACACTTCCGCTGTCGACTCTACGTTTTTTTTTCTATGTCGTGCTGTACAGCAGCGCCTACCAGGGCTACAAGTACAGTAGAACCTCTCTATAAGGGACACTAAGGGGACCAGACATTTTCCCCCTTATATAGAGGTGTCCCTTATTCGGAGGTGGATGATTTGATGCATGCTATGTACTAAGTAGATTAATATCACAATAAGCATTACCTATTAACGCTTAAGATTAGATACTGAAAATGTGTTATGTTAAATAAATTTAACAATTATTCAAATGTCTAAGTTTATTTTATTTTATTTATTGAAATTTAATCGAAAATTTTGCAATGACAAAGTTTTGTAGCATAGAGAAACAATTTTGATGTAAGTCATTACATGTACAGTCGAACCTGTTTATCTCGAACCTGCCTATCTAGAAAACCTCTCTATGTCGAAGTTTTTCATTTTCCCTGTACCATAAAGTATTAATTTAATGTTTTCCCCCATGTTTGGCTCGAATGAAATTTTCTGAAAAACTGTATATCTCGAATTTCGACTAAAGTCTTTCTTCAATTCGATCTCCAACGATCTTTATTAACTGGAATTTTTAGACAAAAACCATTTTTCTTAATATTAGCAGTCACATAATGCTCTAGAATTAAAACTTGATGCACAAGAAACAAGTTTTCCAGCTATTATAGCCATTCGGAAACTGAGAGGAAGGAGACATTGTTGATTAGTAAAATTGCTTCCAAAGTTTTACCTTCGAGTCATTGCTCCAATTTCTTATTTTTAGAACTTTTTTCAAAACCTGTGCCTCGAAACCTCTATATCTCGAATTTTTCCTCGCTCCCGTAAAATTCGAGATAGACAGGTTCGACTGTACTTGCTTTATGTTACGTAATTTACAATGTAATACTGTGTGAATTACAATTAATGTCCCAATTTTTAAAGTTTTATGCACAAAGCTAATTAGTTGCTGTGCATTCTTCGTCGGCCCAGAATCTACTTGAACAAATTGTTGAGAGGGCAAATTATGCATGTTAATTTCAGCAAGTTTTTTTTACAATACATTACTTGTCTCCTTCACATATGTTTATGTCAAACTTACCTCAATTAGTTTTTAGAGGAAAAGTGAAACTTGAATTCCAGTAAATTCACTATTTCGTATGTCTAATATATTATATACATTTCTTGCATTTTTTTTTGTTCTGTGACTGTCCCTTAAACAGAGTGTCCCTTAATTAGAGGTAAATTCATAGAAGTCCCTATTCAAAGGGACTGGGACCAGAAAAAATGTCCCTTAAATAAAGGTAAATGCATGGAAGTCCCTATTCAAAGGGACTGGGACCAGAAAAAATGTCCCTTAAATAGAGGTAAATACATGGAAGTCCCTATTCAAAGGGACTGGGACCAGAAAAAATGTCCCTTAATAGAGGTAAATACATAGAAGTCCCTATTCAAAGCGACTGGGACCAGAAAAAATGTCCCTTAAATAGAGGTAAATACATAGAAGTCCCTATTCAAAGGGACTGGAACCAGAAAAAAATGTCCCTTAAATAGAGGTGTCCCTTAATGGAAGTTCTACTGTATAATCTCTTGCCCCAAGACAGAAGGAAAGTTCATCTACCATTTGGACTCGTTATCCCCAAATCTTTTTTCTTTTGCCACTTACATCCCTTTGCTTCTCACTGCCTCAATTTCTGTCGTTTCTTTCAAAAATTTGACACAAGAGGTCCTTCGATGCTGAGGAATTCACGAGTTCGTCTTTAGGGGTACCCCTCTCCCTTTTGTGAAAAGGCATGTTTACGCCTATTAAACAATGACTGAATTTCTGGAAAGAAAAAAAATCCAAACAGTTCTAAATTTTAGTTTTGAGTTTTCTTTACGTTCACGGAAAATTTTCCACTACAGTAGGCGCCGCTTAATGTGATCACTTTGGGACAAATATAACTTGATAGCTATATATAAGATAACAATAACCGAAAAGAATTCATGAGACACAAAATAATGAATTTTTTCGAATTAAAGTGCATTTATTTTGGCAACCTCAAATTAAAATCACAATGACTCAACTGAACGCAGTTTTAAATTATAAATTACTAAATTAACAGAAAGGAAATATCTGAATTATAAAAAGTTAAAGCTAAATTATGCAATTTTTAATCATAGTGAAGTAAAATATGACCGTTTTCCCTGACATTCGTAAACCAGTTTCAAATCACATTCAGCTTTTCTATCTTTTCCAGCATGGTTTTGCTTGTTGTTTAAATTTTAATTTAACTTCGCTTTGTTTTCAATATCGACAATTCTTTAATAGTTTACAAAGTAATGGCAACAATGGAGGTCCTACATCAATGCCATTTCCAGCGACTGAATTTTTTTAGGTGCAAAAGAAAGTTTTCTTAGGGGAATTTGTGGTCACTGGAGGCGAACTTTCTGTTGCTTCATTCCTAGAAAAATTTTGAACTGCTATTGAAAACTACAAAATGCTACACAGAAAGTGAGTCTCGTTAGGGTTTGCCTATGTATTTCTGTTAATTGAGGAATAAAAACGGGGAGAAAATTAAAAGTTTATGAAAAAGTGATAACAATAAACGAAAACGCTGATTACAATATCCGACTTTTTAAACGTGTGTTGACATACAGGTGTTCCGGGACTTCGTGATTCTGGTAACATTAAGCGAATGATAAATTAACCGTGATCACATTAAGCTGCGCCTACTGTATATGGTTTCTTTTATTTAAGTCTGTTCGTTGAACATGCGTCGCTTGGCAACTTATTTTCCAGGTAGACCGTGCTATGCCGGGTAATGCAGCTAGTATTTTATATATTACTCCGAAGGTCTGAAATCGTCCACATTCACAGACTAAAAGGCATAGACAAAAGTTCGAATATTTGACCGGTGAAAGTTCAATTTCGGTCCTTCACTGTAATATATATATACGTCGAACCTCCGTATATCGAAGTAGCAAATTGCCGGAAAAAAATTCGACATATAGAAATTTCGATATATAGAAACAATCTTTTTTTATCACAAAAATCTCCTAAAACATTAAACTTAAAGCTAAGTTTTGTGTAAGAATAATAATTCTAATTTATACGAGCATCGGATTAAACGAAAGTTAAGAATTAAAAAATTAACAGAAATTACATTTTTGCGCTTTCATACATCTTCATTCTTCGGCAATTCAACTTGATCCGCAACATAAGGGGGATTTTCGTTTTGACAATGTAATCCAGAGAAAAGTAAAAAATCATTTTACCTAACTTGAATGATTTTTACTGAAGCTAAAAAGACTAGGAATGATAATCAACAGACAAAACGGATAACTTGAAACTGATTTTACAGTGCTAGTGATTAAAACTAAGATTTGAAATAAACTTGGGGTAATTTAAGAACTCCAGAACGAAACAACGACCTAGCTACACACCCCTCAACCCCAGATTCCTTTTGAATTTCATAGCAGCCTTTAGTGAACATAATTTTCGCCCCTAACCTTCATTTTTCATGAGACAAACAGTCTGAAGTTGAAAAAAAAATATACGAATGTCTCGAGAAAAATTTCGATATATAGAGAATTTTTCGATATATAGAAACAAATTTTCTATGTAATGAGCATGGAAATGTGCTGGGATTTCGATCTATAGAAAATTTCGATATGTGGAAGTTCGATATGTGGAAGTTCGATATGTGGAAGTTCGATATGTGGAAGTTCGATATGTGGAAGTTCGATATGTGGAAGTTCGATATGTGGAAGTTCGATATGTGGAAGTTCGATATGTGGAAGTTCGATATGTGGAAGTTCGATATGTGGAAGTTCGATATGTGGAAGTTCGATATGTGGAAGTTCGATTGGAAGTTCGATATGTGGAAGTTCGATATGTGGAAGTTCGATATGTGGAAGTTCGATATGTGGAAGTTCGATATGTGGAAGTTCGATATGTGGAAGTTCGATATGTGGAAGTTCGATATGTGGAAGTTCGATATGTGGAGGTCCGACTGCATTTGGATTTGCATATGTTTCGCTTTTCCCCTACACCTCAGTCACAGCAGTGTAAGTTTGTGTTTTTCTCAATCCCTCTGCACGGGTGTGACATATTTACGTGAGCATTTATTTAGCCTTTATTCCCGGAACTTAAACTTTGTCTTTTATTTCCAATGTATTCGAATACAGTCGACTCCCGCTACAACGCGATCCGACTTACGCGAAATGGCTATAACGCGATTTTTTCAACAGTAAAGAATTTTTGAGCTAGCGCGAATTCCTCGCCCGCAGCATGAAAATTTTCGGAAGGGAACCGCGGGGTGTAAGTTTTTTTCGTGAATGAACCTTCATCCCTTTAGCGTCACTGACAACAGAAGTACCACACCGAACTAGTCTTATCGCTTATACAAAAAACTACTTCTCATTTTCCATTTTTTTTTCATTCTAAATGCGAAAGTTAACGAAATATAACGACACCATTGGCGCGCACACAGGAATTTTGCAAGGGGAGGGTCCAAGATCGAAAGTCCCAGTCTCATATCATATCCCCAATACGCCGTCAAACATACTGACTTTATTTTTTCGATTCTCGAGAACGAAAAACAGTAAAAAATGAACTATTGAATAAACAATTAGTGTTATTTAATAAAATATACTAAAATAAATTACCAAACAGCAAAATAATATACGCATTAACTTTTCTCATAATTAAAAAATGGATTCAACAAATCAAATTCATCGTTGCAGAAGCACCATATGATTTAGAAGTTCATAGAATCTCATTTGGTGTAATCTGTAATTACAAAACTAAAACATGGTTTTTTAGTGTCTTCATTTATAATCACCATTCTGCTTGTAATGGGCAATTCGTTATAGGAAAAGTGCACAATATTTAAAAAAAATCTTATCATGAGGATTTTTTTTTCCACTTATTAGAACTGAAATTAATGTTACCTTTGTTTGAATTTATTTTACGTACAAAATACACATAATCGTAATCAATCGGGGAAAAAAGCAAGACCTTTGGGAGGGGTCCAGACCCCCTGGACCCCTCCAAACCCCCTGGACCCCCCAAACCCCTTGTGTGCGCCACTGAACGACACCTAAGAGCGCTGTTTCATCTAAAGTCCGTGAAGATAGAAAGAAAAAGAGAACGTTTCTGACAATTAAAGAAAAGGTAAAGCTTCTCGAAAAGCTGAAGCTGAACCAAAAAATGCTTCGAAGGGTAGCACAACAATTAGGTATGACGGTATGAGTGAATCTTCCATACGTGCAACTAAAAGTCAAGAAAAGGAAATCCATAAAAATTCACCGAGTAATAGTATCTATGCAAAATGCAAAAATTATGAAAATGGAAGTTGCTCTTAATTGTAAGTTAAAGAAACCAGGAAGGTGGGTAATGCATACACTGTTAAAAATTCAGGAAGATTTTCTGGTAATTGTTACTGTAAAATGGCAGAATTAACGCATCGCTGATTTTTACGGTAATTTATACCGGAAAAATAAGCGATCCCAGCTCCAAATGGTTGCCGAGGAAACCGTAAAATTTTACAGTAACATTTGATTTTTACGGTAATAGTTACTGGCAACATGGATGCCAGTTACAATTACCGTAAATTTTCCGGAAAATTTTTAACATTGTAGATGAAAACTTTATAAAAGAACCAACGAAGCAACTGTATTTAAAAATATATTAGAATAATGGTTTGATTACGCAGCATAAATCATCATCATTTTTAAGTTACAAATATCATTACTGAATCAACTGTACAGTACAACTATAGGGCATTTGTTTTCCTTACTACATGCTGTACGTACGGTACTGGTTTATTTTATGTCTTTCTTTCCCATTGATCATTGTTTTTGTACATCATAGCAGTATTTTATGTTGAATAAAACGTTTTTTTTTTAATACTAATAAAATTTCAGTTTATGTAAGAAACAGTAATGTATAGTTAAGAAAAGGTTTTAAACTGTTTAAGGTGGTGTTTACAAGTGTCTAAAATGATTGGCTATGTTTATAAAAGTTTTTACACATACCCTTTTCCACAAAGCGAAATTTCGACTTACGCGAGGTGTCTTGGAACGCATCCTTCGCGTAAGTCTGGACTCCACAGTATAAGGAATGATTATGCATCATAATATGAAGTGTCAACTTCATAATGAAAAGTTACTTGAAAAATACCGATTTGCACGTACTGTGGATATTTGACCGTGCTGTCACAGCAAGTACATATTTTTTAAACACTGGAACATTTTTATGCTTCAGAAATTATGATGCGTATATTCGAATACATTAAAAGCCGAACACTTAAAAATCTTCCGGAAAATTTACGGTAATTGTTACTGGCATCCATGTTGCCAGTAACTATTACCGTAAAAATCAAATGTTACCGTAAAATTTTACGGTATCCTCGGTAGGCCGCAGCAACCAATTGGCGCTGGGATCGCTTATTTCTCCGGTATAAATTACCGTAAAAATCAGCTATGCGTTAGTCCGCCGTTTTACAGTAACAATTACCAGAAAATCTTCCTGAATTTTTAACAGTGAAGCTGAAATTTCCGAGTACAAAGTGCAAATACAGTTCAGAACCTTTTATCCGGGAACCAGAAAACCGGGAAACTAGAAAACCGGCAACTTTTTGCCGATTTTCCCGCTATTTTTAAAAAAGACACATTTTCGGCAATTTTTGAAAAACTAAGCATTTTTTTTTAAATACTTGAAAGAATATTGAATGGTTTCTTAATAAATACCATATTACTCACGTATAACTCAGGAAAATGTTTACAAATGGCAAAATTTCCGAAATATTTTCTTGAATTAAAAATTACACTCGTAAGTCTGAAGTTTTCGACTTTTATTCCAACTGAAAACTAAAGAAATGAATATTGTCGCTTTCTAATGCGATATTTTATTCAATGGCTTTTAATTAAAGCCGTTTTGAGCATAAGTGACGTCGAGAAAGTGCGGGAAACGCCGAAAACCAGATTGGCGAATTTTCCGGATAGTTGATTGTGGAATCTAGAAATCGTGAAACGCAAGACTGTAATAAAGCTGCAAAAAATCATTAATCAAATATCTATTGATATTAACTTAATGCAAAAGCAATAGTTATCAATAACTATCGTAATTGCAAACTCAAAATCTTTACAAAACATTAAAAAAAATAAATAAATAAATAGATGAAAACAAATACTTTCATTCACTAGAAAAAACCGCACATTTACCTTCAAAACTTGCTTCTTGCCCTTTCATTTTAAAATTTCAAAAAGTGGTGTTTTTTGTTTTTTTTTCCTTTTTTCAAACTGATTGTGAGGGGTCTTAAGTCTTATGAATAACTTAAGAAATTCGGTGTTTAAATTTTTCTCTCACTAGTAGATTTTAATATTTCGATATTTATAAGCATTTCTGAACTGTTTTTTTCTTATTCGAATATATATTACAGTCGAACCTTGATATCTCGAACCTCCTTATCTCGAAATCCTTGATGTCTCGAAAAAATATTTTTCCCCTGCATTTTATATAAAAACCCCTATGTATTTTCCACAGTTATCTCGAAATTTATTTTTCGAAATCCTTGATATGTCGAAATGTTTGCACAGAAGCAAGTTTCAGCTGTCTTCTTTGGCAATTTTTGTAGTAAAATCAGTTCCAGGGACCAGTTTTCATCTCTCTTCTTGGAAACTTTGATTAGGGTATTGAAGCAAGATAATAGGGGAGTGTTGGTACGAAAGGGGTGCTGTGTTTTCCCCAGAGTTTAGAATCTTTGTGCATTTCTCTCGAACATGTTGTCCATTTTGAGGAAAGGGGGTTGATCACTTTTCAAGTGAAAAAAAAAATGCGTTCCTCATTTTTATCTTTGTTTTTTTAACTCCTACAAAATGGCTGCTGAAAAGTTTTTGAATGTGGGGAGCTACCAGTTAAAAATTCTTATCTTCAAATTTTTAGGTAAAAAACCAAGTTGAAATTGTTGTTCATTTCAAAATCTCTTCCTTTGCACTTCCGACAATTATAAAATTTCAAATCTAGTAAAACATTGAAGACTACTTTATTGATCGGAATTCAAAGTGGTCTCATAGTACATATATAAATGCATATAGCGTACATGTGTGTAATTGTGAGAGTTTTTAGTGTGATTTTTTTAAAAACCTTGATAACTCAAAAACTCGATATCTCGAAGATTTTTCCCGTCCCGAGAGTTTTGAGATATCGAGGTTGTACTGTATTTATTATACTAATTTAAGCTTCATAAACAATCGACCAATGGCGCTTTTTACCGATCCAGAAAACCGGGAAATTCAAATATCCGGGATAGCGATGGTTCCGAACTTTCCAGATGATTAGTTCCTTACTGTATGTGCATTCGTTAAAATGTTTCATTGGTACAAAAAGATTGAAAAAACTATTATTTAAAAATTTTTTCACAAAATTAAGTACATGTATTAAGTGACCGTGTTAAAGAAAATTGATTAGAAAATACTAATTTTGAGACGTGCTAAAAGTATTCCTTCAAAATCTCGTTTTTCTCCTCCAAAACTCCCTAACTTTTTAGCCTACTGTCCCAGTAAAAGTCAGGGAAATAAATGAAAAAGCACAAAAGGCTTAGTGCATGTTAAAGATATCGCGACAAATAAAATGTAAAAAATAAAGAAAATTAAATAAACATCGAAAAGTAAAAAATTGGAAAGTAGGGTATACTGAGATGCGAAATAATTTCTGTCGGTCTGCTCCCCCTCCCCAATAACTTTTGAAAAAATAGTCCGATTCGACCCCCCCCCCTCCAATAACTTTTGAATGAATAGTCCGATTCGACACCCCCCCCCCCTCCAATAACTTTTGAATGAATAGTCCGATTCGAAAATTTCTTTTCCCGCCAAAAGATCTCGGCAAGCACACCTCATTCCCACATTTCATTTCTCGATTTGAACAATATTTTGTTTAACTTTGAACAGTTCAAAAAAACTTAGCATTAGCGTCTATGGGGAAATTCAAAGCATATATAAATCCCGAACTTTAAAGCGAATTGCTTCGAACAAACTTTGTAGGAAAAGTTTTTAAGAAGAGCATGTAATGAAAATATCTTTATGATTTGAACAATTTTCCGTTTAGTTTTGAACAGTTCAAATCCCTTAACATTAGCGTCTATGGGGAAATTCAAAGCATATATAAGTCCCGAACTTTAAAGCGAATTGCTTCGAACAAACTTTGTAGGAAAAGTTTTTAAGAAGAGCATGTAATGAAAATATCTTTATGATTTGAACAATTTTCCGTTTAGTTTTGAACAGTTCAAATCCCTTAACATTAGCGTCTATGGGGAAATTCAAAGCATATATAAGTCCCGAACTTTAAAGCGAATTGCTTCGAACAAACTTTGTAGGAAAAGTTTTTAAGAAGAGCATGTAATGAAAATATCGTTATAATTTGAACAATTTTCCGTTCAGTTTTGAACAGTTCAAATCCCTTAACATTAGCGCCTACGGTGAAAGTAAAAGTCAATATAGATCCTGCACTTAAATGTGGATTTACTTCAAACAAATTTTGTTGGAAACAGCTCTTGATGACCAACTCCTAGAATTTTAGGGCAGTCGACTCCAAATCCGACTCTTGTACCCAACAATTAGTTGGACTCCGATTCCATGACTTGGACTCGGATTCCGTAGCTTTGTAAAAAAATTAGGAACGGAGGGGAAATAACTGACGCCGACTCTTGGAAATTTGATGTCTAACTCCAACTCCTTTGTCTTAAAATAAATCCGACTCCGCAAACATCGGCAGAGTTACTTACGGACTTCAAGGGAAAATGAACACTTCCGACTCCGAATCGGATTTTTTTTACTCCAAAATGAGTGACTCCGACTCCGCAGCCATGATTTTTACTTTGAAATAATTACTATTGATATGTTTTGAAGCTAAAGTTTTAATTTATGTATTCAGTATTTGGCGGGGAGATTCGGATTTCCTTGTTTCTACATAAAGATATGCGCAGACGATTTGTATTATATTGAAAATTCGTTCTTTAAAGTTGACACTTTGTTTTTTATTTATATATAAAGTACATTATTTTTTGGCAACAAGGGAAAGCAAACGATTTATTATTTACTTTATTGAGCAATCACAATTGCTTATTGTTCTCATTTGACTGTTTTTTGGCGTCTTTTGATTTTTCCCACCGCCACCCTCCGCACCATCACCGTCGACCGGATCCTCACGATGCTGCTCCTATAGCCAAAGCCGTCTCCAGGTTGCATCCATGTCCTACACACACGCGCATACATACACAACTACACACACACACGCACACAAACACAAACACAAACACATTCACACACACGCACCTACACACATACAAACACACACACACACACGCACCTACACACATACATACAAACACATACACACACGCACCTACACACATACAAACACATACACACACGCATACACACATACACCTACACACATACAAACACATACACACACAAACACATACATACATATAGAGAGAGACCCACACATACACACAACTACCCACACATTCATGCCTGTACACAGACACATATGCCTACACACACATACACAAACACCCCCCCCACACACATTCATACACACAACTACCCACACACTTATGCCAGCACACAGACACAAACACATGCCTACACACATACACATAACACCTACACACAAACACACATGCCTACACACATACACATAACGCCTACACACAAACACACACGCCTACATACACACTCGTGATTTCGAAAAACATAATTTGAATTCAAGATGTCAAAATTCAAATTAATTTTTCTTTTTATTATTTTTTTTGAAATAATGTATTTATTTTAATGAGCGTATTTTTCCATTCTTTTACTTTTCCGTTTTGAAAACGATTAAAGCTTTTTTTAATGGAAAAAATAGCTGCTTTGTTTAAAAGGTTCTACTACTTTAATTGTTCGTTTATTTTTTTTTTAACCATCTATTTCTTCAGATGTGCAAATCATATTTTATTTCCAGAAGTCAGGTTGATTTATTAAAAAGTGACGTTTGAAATAATTTGCGATTTTAGCTAAGTTTGAGAATATTGATCAGATACTAGAAAGCCGATACTGGTATAAGGGAAAGTAGACTCGTGTAGTTCTGGACGGAACTTATTTTTAAAATGGAGTACGAACCCTGATAGTGAGTCGATATGACAACTTTCACTTTTGACATTACTTGGTTTTAAAAGTGAAAATTCTTTGAAATAAACGCAAAATAGAGACTTTTTTTGAAACAGATGGAATATATGTAAAAAGTTCCGATAAAGAAAAAATAATTTCGGTATGTTCTCCAGTTTTTACACTAAACACCACAGCAAATCAGGATTGCTTGTACAGTACCCGCCACTAATAAAATCACTGGATTATAAAATCAGCCGCTTTTTAAAATCAAATCTGGAAGAACAGAATCATTGCAATACCAAAACATGTTAAAACCATCTTTTAATAAAATCAGTATCGCCGTTTTATAAAATCAAACTTTTGGACATCATCCGTAAAATTTTTTTAAAGCACCAAGAAGTGAAGGAATCGGTCTCAGAAAATGAGGAAATCTCCGAGTCAAATTTGCCTCTTTATTTTCAATAGATGCCAGAAAAGCAAATGATAATGTACGATGCACTTTAGAACAAAGAGGAAAATATGTTGAACGTTACAAAACACTTTGTAAACTCTCAAACGATATTGAATCTTGGCTCTCCCAATTCTGCTAAGCAAACAACAATACACCTACATTTTAAGATCCTTGTGCAAATAATTATAAAAAAAAATGTACCTCATTTTCAGTTAAAATGATAACTGTATTTTGAAACACTTAAAACGGAAATAAATGAAGTAATTCAATGTATTTTTAGAGTATTTAAACTTCAAAACCTTTTATTTTTTTGAATGCCGGATAATAAAATCCGCCGCTTTATAAAATCAAATATCATCCGAACGAATGTGATTTTAATAAGAGGCGGGCACTGTACACCTACATTTTAAGATCCTTGTGCAAATAATTATTTAAAAAAAATGTACCTCATGTTTAGTTAAAATGATAACTGTATTTTGAAATACTTAAAACGGAAATAAATGAAGTAATTCAATATATTTTTAGAGTATTTAAACTTCAAAACCTTTCTCTTTTTTGAATGCCGGATAATAAAATCAGCCGCTTTATAAAATCAAATATCCCCCGAACGAATGTGATTTTAATAAGCGGCGGGCACTGTACTATATAGAACGATTCGCTGAACTCCTCTGCAATTACGTTTCTTTCTGTGCAAAGCTAGAAAAGGGGGCATTGGAAATCATTGTGGGTAAAAAATAATTTAAGGTACAAAATGAAAAAAGATTGCCCATGTTAAATGCTTGCGGAAAACTGTTCTCAAAACAGTTTTGACAGTCCCTAAAACCTTTTTTTTAACAGGAGCCGTTCACAAATGTCACGCTTTTTAAGTGTGGGGGGGGGGGGGTGGAAATTGATTAGACTTGTGACAGGGAGGTGTAACAGAAGGGCGACATCAGTTTTTACTTCCTTTTACAAAAAAGGTATTCGCGAAAAATTTTCACTCAAAAATCGGCCTTCATTTCCATTTTTCTCACCCCCGAATGAATGTTGAGTTTTTTTTTCGACCCGACCACATGTGGATATATGCCTAGGAACGTACTGACACCAGAAATATCCATTTTGACGACCCCCGAGTTAATTACAACGAATTTTCTCGTGACGTCCGTATGTACGTGCGTATGTATCTCGCATAACTCAAAAACGGGATGTCCTAGAAAGTTGAAACTTGGTACGTGGACTCC
Organism: Uloborus diversus; assembly: GCF_026930045.1. NCBI lineage: Eukaryota > Metazoa > Arthropoda > Arachnida > Araneae > Uloboridae > Uloborus > Uloborus diversus. Next base: position 1,080,267 of record NW_026558318.1, on the reverse strand, counting down.
TAGTGGGGTCTAGTTGTGCACCTTCATTTTTGGTTGCATTCGGATGTTCCTAAGGGGGTCTTTTGCCCCTTTTTGGAGGGAAATCATTGTTAATTTCGATGTAAACTCAAGTTGTGTTATAATTTGTCGGACACTTGCTGATATATCGCCAGTCTTTTGGTCGCGAAGTTTTGTCGCCAACTTAACGACAAATTAAGATTTTTTTTTAAATTTTTTTTTTTTAATTTGGTTTCAGTTTGACCACTGTTGGTGATATTTAGAGAGTAAACAATTGAATGATATTAAAATTGCCAATAATGGGGAAATGACATTAAATTGGAGTAAAAGGAAGTCATGTGATGCACACATCAGCTCGTTTTAATATAAATATACCCATGAAAAACAACGTGGCAAGAGACAAAGGGAGGGGATGTAAAGCGAAGTGTGACACTATGACAAGACTGGTTTTAAACAAGTGTAACATCATCTATGGACAGGCCTATAGCAAAACAAATTATATTTTGTCTTGACAATTAATAAATGTTTTGATTCACTTACCGGATTCAGCATCGAAAGTATTATTGGTCGTCTCTTTCTTTTCTTCAGAAATTGCATTTTCCGGCCATTCTACGTTCACTTCTGTCACCGGCAATTCAGGGCAGCACACTCCAATAAAGGCACCTTCGATGATGCATACGTACTGCATAAACTGGTTTAAATTTCCTAAAATGCTGGGAATCAAGCAGTGCTGTATATACCTGCAGTTACCAGTCTCGTTTGTCGGTGTTGTACAGTTTTGGAATTTTTCTTCGGGCTGAGCGGCCGGATTGAAAACAAATGACGTAAAATTGGACTTATTTTCAGCGGGTAGTCCTCTTGCTGAATTTTGTTCATTCATCATATTTTCAAACGCCTCTTCGAGTTTAGAAACCATTTCGAGACCATCGTCCGATTCCAAAAGTTCTTCAGTCGTAGAATCCAAAATATTTGGTTCAGTTGCAAAGTGCGACGCTAAAGGACTTTCAATTGCAGCTGAATCTTTGGGTCTTTCCATGCAGACGATTGTTTTATCTGGAATATTTTCGTCGCTGAAGTTGCATTTGTAGTTGGCAGATTCTATGAGCTTTACTCCATCTTTGAGCGCACTCGTCTGAGAGGTATTTTCAGACTTTTCTAAGGTAACCAACGTCCCTAAAGGATTTCTGTGCGGATAGTCAATTTCTCTTTCGATGAATTCTAATTTGTTTATTTCTTCATCACCCGATCTAGAATTAAACATACTTTTAGGATTTTTCATGCTAATTACTTTCTCCACATCCTCAAAGAAAGATTCGCCGTCGGCATCTCGTTCTAGATTTTGACTTTCAAGAGATTGCAGTCGATCTGAAACAAAAAAAAAAAAGACATCAGAAAAATTTTAATACATCATCTATTCAGAAACTGCGTGAAAAATGTTTTTCTATCTTTTGCATTCTAAAAGGCAACTTTATCCTAAACTGTACGTCTCAATTGCCCCCCCCCCCCTATACAGTTGTACATAAGCATCATCTCCTTCTAAAAAAGGGACATTAAACGAAATGTCTTCGTCTCTTTTGAGCAATCACGATTGCTCATTGCTTTCACTTGACTGTTTTTGGCGTTCCTATGATTTTATTTTCCCACCAGCACCCTCCGCAGCATCACCGTCGACCGGGTCCTCACGATGCTGCACCTCTAGCGAAAACCGTCTCCAGGTTTCGTCAATATCCTACACTTACACGCATACATACACGCACCTACACACATATACACCTACACACACATACACACACCTACACACAACTATCCACACACTCATGCCTGCACACATACCCCCTACGCACAAACGCATATACCCCCTACGCACAAACGCATATACCCCCTACGCACAAACACATATACCCCAATACGCACAAACACATATACCCCCTACGCACAAACACATATACCCCCTACGCACAAACACATATACCCCCTACGCACAAACACATATACCCCCTACGCACAAACACATATACCCCCTACGCACAAACACATATACCCCCTACGCACAAACACATATACCCCCCTACGCACAAACACATATACCCCCTACGCACAAACACATATACCCCCTACGCACAAACACATATACCCCCTACGCACAAACACATATACCCCCTACGCACAAACACATATACCCCCTACGCACAAACACATATACCCCCTACGCACAAACACACATGCCTGCACACAGACACACAGACACATACCCCCTACGCACAGACACATATATCCCCCTACGCACAAACACACACGCCTACATATACACACACTCGTGATTGCGAAAAACATAATTTGAATTCAAGATGACAAAATTCAAATTATTTTTTTTTGAACCTATTATCACTTGAAACTAACAAGGAGAGGTTACGGTCTCGGAAATTCAGATCGGGATGAGATTTGGCAGATTAGTAGTATCCTTTAAGGGTACTCTCAGGGTAAAGTAATAAAGCGCACTAGCCATAAAATTCCGAGAAAACAGCCTTTAAAGATTTACGCGCAACTTATAAACTATTAGAGATTATTCAGAAACAAGTGTCCGGTGGTCATGTGGGCAGCGTTCTGGCGTTCCATGCGGCCGATCGAGGTTCAAATCCACTGCAAGTTTCCTTTTTGTTCATTTATAAAGTGACTATTACCGCTTTTTGCAGCTTGAATTGAAGGTAATTCTTAATTTTAAAAATATGATGTATTTTTAATGTGTGATAGTACATTAAAACTTTATTTACTATTCTCACAAAGAAGTGATTACACATTTTTAGATATTATAAACTTTGACGAAGTAAATGATTTTTGCAATAAATACATAATCAGTTTCTTTGTGGATGAGTTAGAATGTTGTTTTATTGCATATAAGCAGGTAGTCAAATTTTAAAAAAACCTAACCGTATTTATCGAGCAATGGTTTTGCTCCTTGATTCTGTTATTTGTAAATTTATCGTCTACTGTATTTTACATTGAATATTCAACTCTTTATTTTCTATCTATTATCGTCTGAAATGATCATATTTGTTTTCATCATTAAATTTATTTATCGTCTGTGCTGTATATTAGACTGGAACATTCTATACCGTGAAAAAGGATTTCAGTTTTTAAAGTATTGTGAATCGAAATGGTCGATCATTGAAGTAACCCTGAAACAAATAAAATCTGTCGGCAAAATGGATCAAAATTCATTGCACAGTGAAATGTTGAAGCAGAGATTAAAAGATGCGGTCGTTTATTACGAGAGCTTGCTTACTGAAAATCATTTGATTGCATCAGAATCATCAAGTTCAATTTCTCGTGAAGCAATGTTAATGGGCGAAGAAATGTATGAACGTACTATGGATATGCTGGTTGAAAAAATATTTGTAACTGATGACGAACTTGCTCATGAAAATGAAAACTGTGAGGAGGAACCTTTTGAGCAAGTCGAAATTCAAAGTTCATCAGCTGAATACGAACCAGAAGAGAAAAAAAGAAGAGAGGTAGAGCATCTTCCTTTGGATTACAAAATTAAAGTTGTGAACATAGCAGCGGCTCACCCCACATGGAATCTACAAATATTACAAAAGAAAGGATGCAGTCGGTTAAAAAAAAATGAATATTTATCGCAATGGGAGAAAGAAATAAAAAATGGAGGAAATCTATTCGATAAATACGATGTAATCAATTCTTAAGTTACTACTCGGAACTTGCAACAGTGGGCTTTAGCAGCAGCACGACAGTTTAGAGATTTTGAATTTAAAGCATCTGACAGTTGGGTAAAAAAATTCAAAAGGAAGAATGCCATTCGTCAACGAAAAGTCACGAAATTTGTATCAAAAAAAGAAACTGCGACGATCGAAGAAACTTTGGCTTCTGCAGACACTTTTGTAATCCAGACGTTAAAGTTGATACCGAATTTCGAAAACTATTATGTTATCAATACTGACCAAACAGGTAAATAATTAAAAACTTATTTTACGATCTTCAGACCAAAGGCGGATCCACCTTCTGGTTTAGGAGGAGGTCATTTTCGGAAAGAGTATAAAAAGGTAATTTTTTGTGAAATGGGCAATTTTTTTTTGAAATATGTCCCAAAAATGCAATTTTATTCTATATTTGGTCATTTGAAAGATGGGTCATGGACCCCCCCCCCCACAACCCTCTCTCTGGATCCGCGCAGCAACTGGCATTTTTGGCCCCCGAATTCAAAAAACAATTGATGAATACTCGTTAAAATATAAAAATGTCATAATAACATCTTCGAAATCAGGAAAGCTAACGACAGGACTATATATCGAATTTTTGAACCGTTGCTTGAAGTTTTATGTGGGAAAAGAAGAATTTCTATTGATTATCGACTCTTGGGGAGGACAAACAAAACCTGAACTATACGACCAAATTTTCCAGGATGATGAAAAATCTCCAACTTGTACAGTTAAAGTGATTCCACCAAAATGTACTCCACTTGTTCAACCTTGCGACGTCTATTTTTATAGACAGGTAAAGAATTTAATAAAACGTATACAAAATTGCGCGTATCTCGTTCAAAATAATAGAGAAATAAATACCCGTGAAGACTGCATAAAAATACAATCAATTGTCCATCATCAACTGTCATCGCCAATTTTTGATAAAATGATTTGATATGCCTGGTATGCTTCTAAACTTTCTGACAGAAGAAATTTTCCTGAATGTAAATAAAGTATGTTTTCCAACGACTCTTTCACAAAAAAGCTGCTCCTGTAAGCAATCTTCCTTTATAAATTGTGCGAGATGTCATAACAGTTTTTGTTTTCCATGCTTTTATGATAAATATCATTCTGGTGTATGTACATAAATAACAACTATATTGTTAAAAATAATCTATAAATTAAGCTTTACTGTAATTTTGTAGCCGTTGTAATTCAAATTTTAACTTGTATCGATTTAATTTATCTCCATTTTCTCTATTAAAGTGCTTTACGTGTTTAAAATTTCGCATTATCTTCAATTGAAATTGCACAAAGCTGTAACAGTTACTTTATAAACGAACAAAAAAGAAACTTGCAGTGGATTTGAACTCGGATCGGTCGCATGGAACGCCAGAACGCTGCCCACATGACCACCGGACACTTGTGTCTGAATAATCTCTACTAGTTTATAAGTTGCGCGTAAATCTTTAAAGGCTGTTTTTTCGGAATTTTATGGCTAGTGCGCTTTATTACTTTACCCTGAGAGTACCCTTAAAGGATACTACTAATCTGCCAAATCTCATCCCGATCTGAATTTCCGAGACCGTAACCTCTCCTTGTAAGTTTGGCACAAACGGCTAAAAATTCATAAAAGTTCAAGACCAATACTTTCTGTCATTAAAATAATACAATACCAGTGTACGTACAAGTATTTTGCCAAAAATTGAAACAAAGGTCTAAGTACGACCTACAAATAAATGACTTTCCGTACCAATTCATAAGCAATCACTTCAAATTATTAACGGTAAAAAGTTAGTTAAGGACTGTTTTCAAACATTTGTCATCTGAAGGTAAATGCATATAAAAGTTATGAAAAAAACAATTTACACTTGACTGTTGAGGCGATTTTTTTTTTGCAACATAATTGGCGATATATTTCTTGTCTAGCCAGCAAATTGAAACAGCAAGACTTTGTTGTTGTTTTATTTAAATTATAACTGAAAAAACTGCTAGTACAAAACTTTGTATGCAAATAGAGATCTTGAAGTCCTTGATATATTTATGGACGAAATGTCTGATGCATAGCCGTGTCCAAGGGGAGGGTTTTAGGGGTTAAACCCCTCTCATTGAAAAAAAAAATCAATGAATCATTAAGCGATTTTCCAAAACGTATTTTAAGTTTTAATTAATTTTAGAGTTAAGCTCTAATACAGTATTCACCCTCTTTAATATTGCACCATCTTTAACAATTAACATTTTCCTCAATTGTAGGATTCCCAAGCACCTTCGCTTCTAAGTGCTTGAAAAAATTAACGACGGAGGAATGGTTGAAGAGTCTGGCAATGCTGTAAGCATGCAGGAGAAAATTATCTAAAAGAATGTTAAACAATAATGTAGCCCCCCCCCCCCCCCCAAAAAAAAACTTAGGGGCGGGAAAATGGTTACTTTGCTTACTATTAGGTGTTTTTTATGGTACGCCTTTAGTGTTGGATGAATTAGCCGTTTCACACATTAGAAAAATGTTTCTATGCGAAACAGCATTTTTTTTTCATAAAATTTGTATTTTCATTAAATTTCTGTTCAATGTTATTTGCTGGAAATACACAAAAAAAAAATCTAGCATTAAGTGGCATAAAAGGAATATGTGTGTCTTTTTTTCCCCTTTTACAAAATGTTCAACTGTACAAATAAAATTTCATTAAAACACACACAAAACGTATAAAAAAAGCCTAGTCATCAAACTAAAATGAAATGAACTATTCAACACGCGTAGTTAGTTTTCCTTTGACAACGTAAGTTACAAAGGGAAAAAGTTTCAACCCCTCCCTTTATGAAATCCTGGACACGGACCTGGTCTGATGTCATCAAGAAGGAAAATATATTTCGCCCTTCTTTTGGTATCATACTTCATTAGGATCAACGGATTTATGATCTGGTCTGACTCCGTCAGATCAAATGGAAGATGACAAAATAAGGGAAATAATTGATTTAAACACAATAGCCACCAAAATTAACAAAAAACTACAACACAAAAAAAACGGTTACCCTCTTGGTGAGGTGGGGTAGATGACACCCCAAACAGAAAACTAATTTACTGCATTCAACGCTAACTTACGGTATCCGACTAGGTTCGGAGCAGTTTTTTTTTTAAAACACTTATGAAATAATATTAATGTTTTTTTAGAAGCAGAATGATCTTAAAACATGTATTTTGCTTAAAAATAAACCATAATATCAATAACTTTTTTAAATGGGTGATTTTTTGGCAAAAATGACTGAAAATTACCAGTTAGGAGAAACACTGCATTAATAAAAATTAACTAGCTATAAACAATTTGTTTAGATTTTTTCACATGTATAAATATTACATGAAACAGACCGCGGGTTAAGAAATATTTCAAGAATTTTAAGGTTTATGACAAATTACGTGACTTTATCCAGAAACTTCTCAAAAATTTGTCACCTTTTTCGGTAAAAAAGCTATAAATCAAAAAATATTTCATCATTTACATACTCTGTGGTCTATTCCACTCACAAGTACTTACAAGACAGGCATGCCAAATTTCATGCTTGAATTCTGAATAGAATTTGCAAAATCATGTTTTCCGTAGCCAATATCGAGAAATAATTGCGTTCTTCAAAAAACGTAAGTAAAGATTAGACTTAACACGCGTTATACTGCAGACACTTAGTATTCAAATGCTTATAACGTGAGTTCTAACTCGCGTAGATTATAAAACCAAAATGTTTCATGATCTTAAAGAATGGGGCTGTTGAATAAAACTATTTTGAGAAAAAGTGAATTTTGGTCGAAAATCGCCTTTTCAACGTTTAGTCGGATACTTTACACTGAGCACAACAGTTACTTCTGATTTCGCTTTAAAAAAAGGGTGGTGGACTCACAACGCAAATTTGTAAAATAAAATAACAGTAGAATTTATTTTTCTGAGGCATAAGCTACCATTATAGGCGCTGTGTACGTAATGAAAGCGAATTGTGTACGAATGATGCTTCAAAGTTTGTTTGCACGTATCCAGTAATGACAGAAATAAAAATTACGATTCCTACAGAATTTAAGCTACCATTATAGTCGCTGTGTACGTAATGAAGGCGAATTGTGTACGTAATGAAGGCGAATTGTGTACGAATGATGCTTCAAAATTTGTGAACATATCCAGTAATAACAGAAATAAAAATTACGATTCCTACAGAATTTAAGCTACCATTATAGTCGCTGTGTACGTAATGAAGGCGAATTGTGTACGAATGATGCTTCAAAATTTGTGAACATATCCAGTAATAACAGAAATAAAAATTACGATTCCTACAGAATTTAAGCTACCATTATAGTCGCTGTGTACGTAATGAAGGCGAATTGTGTACGAATGATGCTTCAAAATTTGTGAACATATCCAGTAATAACAGAAATAAAAATTGCGATTCCTACAGAATTTAAGCTAACGTTATATTCGCTGTGTTCGTAATGAAAGCGAATTGTGTACGAATGATGCTTCAAAATTTGTTTGCACGTATTTCGGAGCATTTCGCACACCGACTTGTATTTAAGCATGTTATTTTGTGCTCGTGTACGGAGCGAGGAACACATTATCTTTTATTTTAGAAATTTCCAAGGAAAGGATATTGACGATGAATTAAGTTGATTTCTGCGTGGTGAAACAGGGCTGCCCAAGAAGGAGATTTAAATTTTGATTTTTTTTTTTGAGCAATCACGATTGCTTATTGCTTTCATTTGACTGTTTTTGGCGTGCTATCATTTTATTTTCCCACCGCCACCCTCTGCAGCATCACCGTCGACCGGCTCCTCACGATGCTGCTCCTATAGCGAAAGCCGTCTCCAGGTTGCATCCATGTCCTACACACACGCGCACACATAAACTACACACACGCACACATACATGCACACACACAAACACATACACACATACACCTACACATACACACACAGAAAGATACACACACATACACACAACTACCCACACATTCATGCCTGCACACAGACACAAACACATATGCCTACACACACATACACCTTACACACACACACATACCCCCCCCCACACACACATACCCCCCACACACATACCCCCCCACACACACATACCCCCACACACATTCCCTCACACACAAACACACATCCCCCCACACACAAACACACACGCCTACATACACACCAAGGGCGTCCATATAGGGGGGCAAGGGGGGGCTCAAGCCCCCCCTTGGAAATCAGAACTTCCTTGCTTTTAATACCTCTTTCTTTGCAAAATTATAAAAATATTTCTTCTCCAGTCACTAATGAATAAATAATTAAAAATGTCAAATTTTAATGACTAATATGTCCTGAAATCTGCTTCCATGGCGAAAATATCCTGCTAAACTATGGTTAAAATTTGAGCCCCCCGTTACAATTTTGCATATGGGCGCCCATGACACACACATTCGTGATTGCGAAAAACCAATTTGAATTCAAGATGTCAAAATTCAAATAAACTTTTTTTTTAGTTTTTATTTTCATTTTGTGGGGAACTCGTTGTTGGGAATTTGCATTTAAGGGATGTGCCGTCGTTCTTTTTAGGTATCCCTGGATAAAAGAAATATTTCCGAGAAAAACACTATAGCTCTACGCGAAGATGAGATATCAAAAAAGTAGAAATTGTTTATTTTTAGTTTTGAAAAAAATAATCTAACAAGTGATAAATATAAAACAGTCACAGCAACGAAAAAACACAAATTAACTTTATAATAAAGTGGTAGGAAAATGCGTGTGGAAAGGACGGAACAGCAGAAAAGCAAAAGACGGACGTCGCCATCTTTATACAGTAAAACCTCGTTAAGTCGTCAGTCAAGGGACCAAAAATTTTTGACCACTTATGCGGAGTGACTACTTATGTGGAGTGGGAAATTAAGGAAGAAAAAAAAAGCCTTACAAATATCAATGAATAGTAGTAGAACTCTGTGAGAAAAACAATAACTTATCTAATCAATTTCTATAAATTAGTGGAAATTTTCAAAAGGGGGAAAAATACTAATGATAGTTACTTTTTTATTTTCTCTTACTTATACAATACTTAATAATCACAACTTATTTTAATGTAGTTACGGTACATTAATACAATTCTTCAATGTTGACATATGAAGTTGTTGCTTACGGAAAAGAACTATCTCTTCTATCATACATCAAGCTTTAAATTTTGTGTTTGTTGTTCCTTGTAAACGGATGTTAAATACTGACTAACTTTCTCCAAGTGTTAGATTTTGTCTGTCTTGCTGGAAAGAGATTCTTATTCTTGGCACTCGGCAGAGTCACAGCAAGAAGTATGCTTTGAACGACCAGAACCGAGGATCGAGATTTCAAGGATAAATGACTACCAAACAGCCTTTCAACTATTTTCTAAGATCCGATAAGGAAAAGGAATTTTAGAAAACAATTTTTGAGTGACTAGTTAACCGGGTAAAATTAAATTTGGTGACCAGTAAACGAGGATCATTTTACATTACTGTGAATGAGACCTTGTCGGGACCAAAGAAAAATGACCACTTAAGCGGAGTGACCACTTAACCGGTCGACTGCTTAATGAGGTTTCACTGTATCAATAAATGTGCATGTTCATTTTAGACAAGAAATTAAGCTTTAAAAGTAAAGAATACAAAGTGATTCTTTCTTACCTTGGAGGGACTTGGGTAATCCTTGAATTTGATAGACACCAACGATGTACGAGATTGCAATTAAGTTCAGAATAAACCTCATTTCGCAGATGAAAAGAACTTATTTCTAGCTTGGTAATATTTTAAAGATAGACGAAAATAAAATGAAACTTGAAGGTGGGTGCTTGCTGCTTACCAGGCCGGGAAGTAAACACATTCAAATATTATTTTTATCTATCAATAATATCTAAAAAGCACTCTACAGGCTATGTTGAAGATAGAGGCTCACAGACTACACACTCAATACGCAGTTAGAGCACATTCTTGAAAAGAGCCACGCTCAATGATCGTAATTCATTTGCATTGGAAGATAGCAGCGAGCATGCGCAATGTACATTTCAATTCGGCACCAGGGGCGCTCTGAACTTAAATTTTTTCCGATTCCGATTCCGATTCACAACTGACTACAACTGTATTTATGTCGAGGACTGCATACTAAGTGCCTTGCCTCCATTATTTTTTTATACCGATAGATGGCAGACCATCACCGGATCGAACAGTTAATGAGAATTTAGAACTACACCAGGAGCTAATAGCTGCCTGGTGCTAGCACCCCCCAGAGGTATCGTTTCACTTGGAGGACATTGAGACCACGAGCCTATTTAACGTCGCCCAGTCCCCTTTAATGACGACGGTGAATCTTCGACCATCGAGGTTCGAACTCAGGACCCTCCGGCCCCGATTCCGACACTCTACCGATCGGACTACCACGGCCCTAACTTAATTTTTTGAGAGCGTAAATTCTCAGGGTGAATTCGGAAACAAGGATCGGTCGCCTCGGTGCCACCGTAAGCGTTCGGAAACGCCTGTGGTGGAACCGGTGACGTCACTTAACCGCGTTCGGAAACGCTGCGGTCGTTTTCTGGCGGTCGACTGGGTAGCAACCTGTAGCACCGCTGTCTGGAAGCGGTTAGCGAGATCACAAACGTCACAAAGTCTGTGTTGGCCGATCCGGTCGTGTTTCATGTTTTGATCGTAACGCACGTGACTTTCCCCATCACGAAAGTTACGCTTCGATTGGAGCGTCGTTTGCTGCTGAACTAGAACTACCGCGGTGTAACCACGAGCGTTCGGAAACACAGCTGTTCTACTGGAATGCCTAGAGAAATTCCAAATACGTCATAACCACACCACGCGGTGTAACTGGTGGATCATTTCCGAACGCAGCCTAGATTTACCGAATAGAACAACTTTTCCGGGCCGTGGTAGCCCGATCGGTAGAGTGTCGGATTCGGGGCCGGAGGGCCCTGAGCTCGAACCTCGATGGTCGAAGATCCACCGTCGTCATTAAAGGGGACTGGGCGACGTTAAATAGGCTCGTGGTCTCAATGCCCTCCAAGTGAAACGATACCTCTGGGGGTAGCTATTAGCTCCTGGACTAGTTCTAAATTCTCATTAACTGTTCGATCCGGTGATGGTGCTGCCATCTATCGGTATATAAAATAATGGAAGCAAGGCACTTAGTATGCAGTCCTCGACATAAATACAGTTGTAGTCAGTTGTGACTCGGAATCGGAATAGGAATTCTTCATCAAAAGTCAATAAAATATTTATGAGATAGTATTTTCTTTGGGAACATTGTGTTTTTTTTTTTTGAGAAATCACGATTGCTTATTGTTGTCACTTGACCTTTGATTTTATTTTCCCACCGCCACCCTCTGCAGCATCACCGTCGAACGGCTCCTCACGATGCTGCTAATATAGCGAAAGCCGTCTCTAGGTTACATCCATGTCCTACACACACACGCATGCACACACAAACACACACACAAACGCATACACACACATACACAAACACATACACACAACTACCCACACATTCATGCCTGCACACAGACACAAACACATATGCCTACACACATACACATACCCCTCCTCCCCACACACACATTCATATACACAACTACCCACACACTTATGCCAGCACACAGACACAAACACACATGCCTACACACACATACACATACCCCATACACACAAACACACATACCCCCCACACACAAACACACACGCCTACATACACACACTCGTAATTGCGAAAAACATAATTTGAATTCAAGATGTCAAAATTCAATTTTTTTTTTATTTTTTTATATATTTTTTTTAATATTTAGACAGTAAGAACTGAGAGAAATACCTCTTTTTGTAGCTCTCGAAATTGGCAAACGAAAGCATATTTCTAAGCAAATTTCATGCTTTAGTCCCACAGCCTACAAATGACACAATGAAACTGATTCTCCGAGGGATTTAATTGAAAGGGTTTAAAATAAAAAGTAAACTAACTGAAAATTGTAAACATGTATCGTTGGCTTTTAATTTTCAATATCTTTTGAATGGGCAGGTTTAAGCAAGAATCGAAACCGGATTATAATAGGAAACTCTCTGAATTATATGGGGATTTTATAGTTTTGTTAGCGATTGTTAGCGATTTTCGTAATTCAAAAATTCATTCAAAATATTTTGAAAATTATCTCCAAAATTTTCTCATTTTCTAGATACGTTTTCCGGTGATTTTTTTATTTATCAGGGGAGCATAAATCAGAGCGCAACACAGCGTTAAATTTGTTGAGTTTTTAAACAAGTTACCTAGTGTTTACTAAATAGGGAAGTTTTCGATTTTTCAATTTTATTTTTATATGATAGAGTAACATGTATGAACATCATAGGTGAAAAAATTTTTGCGATACGATAAGTAGTTTTTTTTAAAATTAATTTTTAAAGTTCAAGCGCCTGTGACGTCAGATGGCATAGGAAGTGACGTTATGCGCCTTCCGGTAGGGCAGAAGCCGAAGGTCACGCATTCGACTTCGAAGACGAAACGTAAAAGGCTATCTCCTCGCATTTAACTCCTCGCGTTTCTGGGACATTAAACCTCTTATCCTCTCGGAAATATTCGAATATCCTCATTGATGTTACATGAGGAAGATTATTTAGATTGTGCTTTAACGAATCCGGTCTCCATAGTGTGTTCAATAGGATTATTGAATTTCTAAGAAATATAAATATCAGCTCGCTCAAAATATTCCTAGCGAAAACAAGCGTTCGCGCCCTGTGACGTAGGCTAGTGACGTTTCAGAAGCGCGCACTTTTGCGCGTGGATTTTTAAAAATTCATTAAAAATCAACCACGGTGTTTTAAAATTCGGCGATGGTGAATTTTTTAGTTTTGAGGGTCAATTAACAATATCCAATAGCCAAAATATGAACATTTAATAGGTTGCAACTTCCCTATTGTCTACTAACGAAAAACCAAGTTAATTCTTTGAATCCAAGGGATTATCTTCGGGTAATAATATTAAAAATTAGTTAGTTTAGAGGGAAAATGTTCTTAGTTTGTCAATTACAACAGTAAAAATGAAATATTTATTGGTTATATTTTCCGCTCAATGTCTAAAATTACTTACGGGCACCCACTGGGGGGTGTCACCCAAAGTGGAATTGCAAGTTTTCGAAAAATATAAATACTTCAGTTCAGAAAATTTCCCCCAATGTTTTGAATTATATTTACTGTATCAAACGCAGTTGTATCACCAAGGTGAAGGCGGGGGGGGGGGGGTCTAGCGCTGGAAGACAACCTCTGGATAGGGGCTGATAAAAAATTGAATTTAAGAGTCTATGAAAAGTATAGATACTTTAGTTCTGAATTCCCCCCCCCCCAACGCTTCATTTAATCTGTCAGACGCAGTGGTATCACTATGGTGGGGGGGGGGGAGGAAGGGGGAGTATACTAGTGCCTAGTGAAAACCCTTTAGAGAGTAATAACCATAGACTAATAATAAGAGTAGACCGAGCTTCCCCAGACTTGCTGATGAAAAAATTGGTTCATGGATACATCATGTGACTGGTGGAAGGCTCGGCGAAAACTTTGGCGGCATGGTTGCCAGCTGGCAGGATTATCTATAGTTTGGCACTCGGCAGGTATTTTAAGACGTAATGTATTTTTATTATAATTTTTTCCCCAGGTGCAGAGATGATTGAATTGTTTTTCTTTTAGTTATACATTATTTTGACATTAGTAATTAGTTTTTGATCGCAGTTTTCAGTAACTTTAATTTCATTCGGAACTACTACATCAGCGTTGGCGTAAACGTAATGGCGTAAACGTTTTGCGTTAACGCTAAAATGTACTAATCGGTATCTTAAATTGAAATTGTAGGTCAAAATCTTACCGTTTGCCGATTCTTTTTGGGCGCTTGCATCTTTAATTGCTTAGAGAGTTATTAAAATTGAATAAAGAAAATGCACAATACTATCTAAACGAAAAACTCACTATATTAACAAAATATTTACAACTTAGAATAACAAATTTACAAATCAGACTCCATAAAAGATCATTCTTCCGTGTTTCATAAATTCTATTTATTTTATTTCCCTTGGGCGTTGATCGTCTGCTACGATCAACGCCCGCTGTTGCTAGGATATCCACCAGTCACATGGTTTGGTTTATGAGCAGCAAAAGGGTTGCCATAGCTCGGTCTACTCTTATTATTAGTCTATGGTAATAACCAAAATGAATTTTAAAGTTTTCTGAAAAGTATAATTGTTGAAATCTATTTTAAGTTAAATTTATTCTAGCAAAAGTTAAAAAGTAAAGTAAGAAAAACAACGTTAAAAAATCATAAATTTGTCAATTACGGCAGACACGTGTTTCGGCGTTACAAGGAACGCCTTTTTCTATGCAAAAAGTAATGAGCTTATGATGAAAAGACATCCGACAAAAGCCAAGAGCAGATAAGCATGCAGCTTAAAAGATAAAAATAGCGGATTAGCCAAACACCAATGAGAAAATTATAAACCGATCAGGAACCAATAGGAATGCAAGCAAAGGCCAAGAGCTTTCTCTTAGGTACGCAGAAAGAAAGAATTCAATTGGACAAAGATTAAGCCGAAGCTTCAACAAAAAGAAAAGAAAATGTCGGTAACCGTGAACCGCAAGAAAGGAAAAGCTGAATGGAAGAAAAAAACACCACGAAATAAAATAAACAGAAACAAAAATATTCGAAAAAAGGAAAAATAAAGATAAATAGAAGAAAATGGGGGGTGGGGGGTGATAACAAGACAAAAAAGGTAAAAAATAAACAAAGGAAGATAGATAAAAATGAATGGGAAAAAAGGGAGGAATGGGGAAAGGACAGTAATAAAGATATGGGAGCCAAATGTTGGAAAAATATAGAACTGCTTTAAGATCATGAACTAAGTTAGAACTCAAAAAATCAGTAATCCAACGTTATAAAGCACAAAAATTGCAAAATATTGCAGACACGTGTTTCGGTGTTACAAGGAACACCTTTTTCAATGCAAAGAAGTGTGAGCTTCTGGATGAAAAGTCATCCGAGAAAAGCAACATGGTGGAACAGGAGATAGTATAAATATCAAAAAATAGAAATTAAACAAAACAAAAAAGATAAAATGACAACTGTAGGCAAAATTTATTATATAATTCCATCAGGGAAAAATCGTTAAGTAATAAATTTTCCAAGAAAACCCATAAACAATGCAAAAAGCCCAAAAATGAAACCACTCTGAATAAATTAGCAATAAATTTAAAAGCGGGAAAAACTATGTATGGAAGCAATGCATCAAATGGAGAAATGCAGGACGAAACAAAGTGAAGGATAAACATATTACAAATCACATTAAAAACAGTAACAAGGCAAAATAAGAAAAATGAAGCAACATTCAAAACTACAAGATACAACAAATACAACCAAAATTCAAGGAAAGAAGCTCACACTTCTTTGCATTGGAAAAGGTGTTCCTTGTAACGGCGAAACACGTGTCTGCAATATTTTGCAATTTTTGTGCTTTATAACGTTGGATTACTGATTTTTTGAATTTTCAGCACAAAGGTATTTATTCATTATTCATTATTCAGTTAGAACTGTTCCTCAAAATATGAAAAGATTCCCAAAAGTCAAGATCTGATGAATCGGGGCTATTTTTGGATAATTTGATAAGAGTTAAAATCCAAAGAGTTATTCGAATCGTTCATCATACCTCACATCAGCACGAAAAAAAAAAAAGTCATCTTTTTTTTTTCCTTAAATTTTTAACCGTTAGACAATAGCACTGCCATCCGATGGCAATAGAATATTGAAGCTATTTTTTTATAACAACACTTGATTTGCTTATTGAGCAATCACGATTGCTTATTGCTTTCATTTGACTGTTTTGATGTCCTATCATTTTTCCCACCGCCACCCTCCGCAGCATCACCATCGACCTCACGATACTGCACCTCTAGCGAAAACGTCTCCAGGTTTCGTCAATATCCTACACTTACACGCATACATACACGCACCTACACACATATACATATATACACCTACATACATACACAAACACATACACACACAAACACACACACACTCACATGCACACATATGCCTACACACATACACATACCCCCACACACACATACACACAACTACCCACACACTCATGCCTGCACACAAACACATATGCCTTTAAACAAACACACATACCCCCCCACACACACACAGAACACACACCCCTACATACATACACTCGTGATTGCGAAAAACATAATTTGAATTTAAAATGTCAAAATTCAAATTATTTTTTTTAATTTTTTTTATTGTTTTACATTCTTTGGGAAAATTTAGAATTGGGAGAAGTGTTTACAAATGTTTTTATATAGATGTGTGGAGAGCCTTTTTACTTTGGTTTAAAGCAGGAAAATAGATACAACATAGCCACAGTCAGTGCACCGAGTTTAAGTAAGGACCTAATTAAAACTTAATCTAAGATTAGTCAGAATGGATGTAACTAATCCATTCCCATATTTTTGTACACTGATTCCATATCATTCCATATTTTTATTAATTACTAGCTGTACCCGACGCGCGTTGCTACGCCAACGAAAAAATACATCATTATACTGATTTTCATGACAATCGGTTGAACGGGGCAGAAGTTGCTACTCTGCAGTGCCTGGTGGCGAGTGGCTTCAATGAGCATATTATGCACCTCCTCCGAGGAAAAATACATATATATAGCCATTTTCATAATAATCGGTCCAGGTATCCAGTGAAGCCGTGACTCTACTCAAATTTTGTACTCATGCAGTTTGCGAGATCAATCCATCGCTAAAAATATCAAATAGAAAAAGTTTTAAATCCCCCCGTTGCATGAAAAGCCATAAAACAATAAAGAATTTATTTGTTCAAACTCAAGAAAAATGGCAACAGCTAACTTCTTATCAATGAGATCTTTCACACGAATTAATTTCTGCATTTTATTCGTATTTATCCAATGGATTGTGACTTAAATTGGAGTAAAAAAGGAACGATCGATCGGATTTTTTTCGAACTGGTCTATAAACATTCCCAGTACCAAAAATAACAAACGGTGAAAGTTTCAGCCAAATCTGCCGGGTAGTTTTTGAGTTCATGGATGACATACAGACAAACATTCATTTTTATATATCTATAGATTTTTAAATATCATTTATGACCAAACATGTTCTTTGACTGAAAATCTTATTGAAGAATACGTTGTTAGAATTGCACGCGAGAAATCTTGATGCTATTGAAGAAATCAACTACAATTATGAAGTTGGCGATGCTATTTGTGGTAAAATATTGAAGCTGTGTAACTTAAATTTCTGGAGTTGTTCGACGTAACTAAATCATTGAGCTTTAAAACTGTAAATAGAGATCAACAGATGAATTCTTATTCGTTAAATCATTTTTTAACGACTTTCTAAAAATTTGTTTTAATTGCGTTTTTAGAGTTTCTATTTCGAAATATTGTCGGTCCTCTAAACGTTTCTAAAGAAGGCCTACAAACGCGTTTTTTTTTTTTTTTTAAAGAGCACAATTTCGAAAGCTCCCAGAGATGGGCTCCCGAACTTCTTCAACCCCTTACATTCGCTAGACCAATGCTTCCAAAATTTTATAGCTAGCGGACTCTTTCCTGGACCAAAGTTTAGGGTGGACCCTTTTTACTTCCTTTTACAAAAAGGAAGTATTGTATTCGCGAAACAAATTTCACTCAAAAATCGGCCTTCATTTCCATTTTGCTCACCCCCGAATGAATGTTGAGTTTTTTCCGACTCGACCACAAGTGGACATATGCCTAGGAACGTACAGACACCCGAAATATCCATTTTGACGAAACCCGAGTTAATTACGACGAGTTTTCTCGTGACGTCTGTATGTACGTATGTATGTGCGTATGTGTGTATGTATGTCGCATAACTCAAGAACGGAATGTTCTAGAAAGTTGAAATTTGGTACTTAGACTCCTAGTGGGGTCTAGTTGGGCACCTCTCTTTTTGGTTGCATTCGGATGCTCCAAAGGGTGTCTTTTGCTCCTTTTTGGGGGGAAATCATTGTTAATTTCGATGTAAACTCAAGTGGTGTTATAATTTGGCGGACGCTTGGCGATATATCGCCAGTTTTTTGGTCGCCAAGTTTTGTCGCCAACTTGGCGACAAATTTGGCGATTTTTTTTAAATTTTATTTATTTTTTTTAATCTGGTTTTAATTTGGCCACTGTTGGTGATATTTGGAGAGTAAACTATTGAATCACATTAAAACTTCCAATAATGAGAAAATGACATTAAATTGGAGTAAAAGGAAGTCATGTGATGCACACATCAGCTCGTTATTAGACACTATAAAGCTGGGCTAACCTGACAGCCCACATCCACAGCGACGCTGCCAGGTTAGGTTTGTCAAGACTAGAGATACCTATAGTTAAACAACTTAAATTAAAAATTACTAATTAGAGGAAAGAACATAGCTATTTTAAAAAAAAGCACAATTACAATTTTTCTAAAACACCGTCACAAAAGATAAATCTGAACAAACAGATATCAGTAGGTAACAAAACGATTAAAATTCAGAACTGAACATGGAATTATCGTAAAAGTGAGTTTTTTTAATTGGCACAGTTTTTATATGGGGGAACTAGGGAGACTTGACCCAATTTTTGGTTTTTATTTTATTTTATTTATTTGGTTTTTTTTTTTTTTTTTTTTTTGTTAAATATTTTAAACGAAATAAAAAATATACATAAATAGTTTGCCATTTTGCGTGTAATTATGGAAAAAATAATAACATAATTCTAAGAAGAAATAGTACAAAAAATTATATTCCTCAAGTCTGAATATGGGTCAAGTGACCCAACGCTTAACGAGACATGACCCCTCTCATAAATGTAAGAAGACTCATAGATATTGAAATCAAAGACGCATGTTCGATGGTGATTTTTTTTTAAAAATAAGTGATACTTGAATTTAAAAAAAATATACATATGTAACACTTCACCTGAAGAGTGAACATTTTGTATATTCACTTGACCCATTTGCATGTTATTTTGGAAAAAATAATAACATAATTCTAAGTAGAAATGGTACAAAAAATTATATTCCTCAAGTCTGCATATGGGTCAAGTGACCCAACACTTAGGGAGACATGACCCCTCTCATAAATGTAAGAAGACTCATAGATATTGAAATCAAAGGCGCATGTTTGATGGTGATTTTTTTTAAAAATAAGTGATACTTGAATTTAAAAAAATTATACATATGTAACACTTAACCTGAAGAGTGAACACTTTGTATATTCACTTGACCCATTTGCATGTTATTATGGAAAAAATAATAACATAATTCTAAGTAGAAATGGTACAAAAAATTATATTCCTCAAGTCTGCATATGGGTCAAGTGACCCAACACTTAGGGAGACATGACCCCCTTATAAATGTAAGAAGACTCATAGATATTGAAATCAAAGGCGCATGTTTGATGGTGATTTTTTTTTTAAAATAAGTGATACTTGAATTTAATAAAAAATACATATGTAACACTTAACCTGAAGAGTGAACATTTTGTATATTCACTTGACCCATTTGCATGTTATTATGGAAAAAATAATAACATAATTCTAAGTAGAAATGGTACAAAAAATTATATTCCTCAAGTCTGCATATGGGTCAAGTGACTCAACACTTAGGGAGACATGACCCATCTCATAAATGTCAGAAGACTCATAGATATTGAAATCAAAGACGCATGTTTGATGGTGATTTTTTTTTAAAAGTAAGTGATACTTGAGTTGAAAAAGAAATATACATACACTGTAAAAAAAATCCGGAAACGTTTCTGAGTATATCGTGCAGCTGTGGTTCATGAAAGTTTCAAAAACGTTTCTGAGTATTTCGGAATCCTCTTTCTGTAATGTCCAGAAACGTGTCTGAGTATTTCGGAATCCTCTTTCTGTAATGTCCAGAAACGTGTCTGAGTATTTCGGAATCCTCTTTCTGTAATTTTCAGAAACGTTTCTGAGTATTTCGGAATCCTCTTTCCGTAATTTCCAGAAATGTTTCTGAGTATTCTGTGCAGCTGTGGTTCATGAAAGTTTCGAAAACATTTCCGAGTATTTCGGAATTCTCCAAACAATTTTCAAAAACGTTTCCGAGAATTTCGGAATCCTTTTTCCGTGATTTTTTCTAAAACATAATTCTTTATTATAGTATTGCATACCATATCAGTTTCAATTCTTTCATATCTAAGAGCAATAATACAAGCAATTTTAGAATTATTCGTATATTTTTTTTTTTTTTTTTTTTTTTTTGGAATTTCTAATGACAAATAGCATGGTTAACAGCATAACATATGCACAGTTATAAATTTTTGAAAAATTATGAAATAATCTAGTAGTTTCATTCCTAATCACAAAATCGTCGGGGAATTGGATTGGGGGTACCTTCTGAAAAGTGGGGATTGTTTGTTAAACAATCTTAAACTTCAGTTTTTCTCTCAATATTTTCAAGACAAAACTATCAACATATTGTATTTTTAATGCAGAACTTAAAAACATATCTTGTATCAAACTTGATAGCTTTTATCTTCGGATAAAATTTGACAGGACTTACCTACCCTTCGCGTTCCAAAATTCGTTCACCTCAAGTCAATTTCTCTGACGAACAAAGTGTACCGAAAAGTACCAACAGAGAAATTGATGAATTTAAATATGACACCAAGTCCCCCTGCTGGAACCATTCGGGTTGATTCTTCTGTTCTTGCCCTTTTCCAGTTCATCACAAATATAAATACTTATTCAAAATAGGTTACTGATTTTATTTTTACAGTGTGCGCAAAATGCATTATATATTTTATTTATTAAAACATTGAACTCTATTACATGATTATTCCATTTCATATATACGAGAATAACCCCTCCCCCACCATAAAAGTGATGGTGCACCCATAAAATGCTATGAAGCGCCCACCCCCCCCTTGAAAAAGCAACATCATATACATTATAAATCAAAGTATCACATACATTATAAATCAAAGTATCATATAAATTATAAGTCAAATACTTTAATATGGTGTAAAAATACAAAATTATTTTATTAAGTCTTTTTTTTTTCTTTTTTTTTTTTTTTTTGCTTTTGGTAAAATTGAGGCTCGTAAAACGAAAAAAATGAAGACACTTTTAAATACATATATGTATCTATTTGTTAAATAAATTAATACACATTTAACTAATTTAAAGCGTTTCGCTAATGCAAATATTTAAAGAGATATCGTCATTTAGATAATACTGAAGCACTATGTTCCTAATTACAAGAGATAGTTTTTTGTTTTTTTTTACTTCATACAATCTAGCTACACTGTTTACAAGAGAATGAAAACATGCAACCTTAAAGACGAACTATCAAACCTGACAATTTGCATATTATAACATTTAATTCATAATGCTTGATACATAGCCAAATATTAACTGAGATTGACACATAAAAACAAAGTACACAATAACACATATTTAAATTTTTTTATAATCTTCAATTCATAAATTTTACAGAATAAAACTAGACACACTTGCACTTTAAATATGTGTTCTATGTAATGTAAAATATTTTCAAATTGCAATAGTTCACAACGAAAAAATAATACTGAAGAAAATAGGTTTTTTTTTAACGAGATTTATATGAACTAAATCTCTTTAAAGTAATAGAGTTGCAAAGCGACTTACCTATTCGTCGGTGGTGGTCTTTTGCAGGCTTTGGTCACCAAAAAGGTGATTTTTATGACAGAATAAAATTCTGCCAACAAAAATTACCCATTTGGTAGAAAGAAGAAAAGTATCCAAGAAAAAAGTAAATTACCTACACAAGTTATGCGACGCAATGAATTTACATGGCGTCCTCTCGGTAGTTATTTGGTTTTCAATTTCAGTTTGTATTCCTTCCGCGAGCATGCGTCGAGAATTTGCACTTCGTACTTAAAAATAAGTGACATAGCTTCAAATTCAATCTTATGACGATATATATGCAAGAAAATATAAGACTTTAGAATTATCTTCAGTGAATTCATGCGAGGAACAAAACTTCTACTAATCCCCTTGATGAGTGTTACTTCGCATACATGAGTCACAGCACTTGTTTTCATTGCGTGCTTTCGAAAGTTTTAGTTTAGATTTGCTGCTGGACTATAAAATTGTGAGCTGCGCATGCGTCGACTCTTACTTTCTTGCTATACGGGAAACGTTTTTGATTATAGCAGAAAACTGCGGAGGGCGTACGAATCTGTGTATTACGGAAAACTTTTTTATATATTCAGAGAGTTTTCCGAGATTTTTTACAGTGTATGTAACACTTAACCTGAAGAGTGAACATTTTGTATATTCACTTGACCCATTTGCATGTTATTATGGAAAAAATAATAACCTAATTTTAAGTAGAAATGGTACAAAAAATTATATTCCTCAAGTCTGCATATGGGTCAAGTGACCCAACACTTAGGGAGATATGACCCCCTTATAAATGTAAGAAGACTCATAGATATTGAAATCAAAAACACATGTTTGATGGTAATTTTTTTAAAAATAAGTGATACTTGAATTTAAAAAAATATATACATATATAACACTTTACCTGAAGAGTGAACATTTTGTATATTCACTTCATCTTACGCCATATCAGCAGGAAAGCAGAAGTCGAATTCAAAACTTCATCAGAGCAAACCTAATTAATATTTCAGTTATTTTACTAAGTAACAACTCATTGGGCTCAAAGATTATTAGTATTTTGGTTATTTGTCAAATGAAAACAGTTTTTTAGACAAATATGTTATACTTATTAATTTTAAAAAAATCAGGCCTTCACATTCTCAATATTAGATGTCGCTTAAATAAAATTAGGCCTAAATCACAATGTTTTATCGATTCAAAAATAAAAATTCAGTGAAAAAAACATAAACAAAAAAAATCAAATTAGTCTTTGTGTCTCCCTAGTTAGCTTGGGTCAAAGCTCATTACGTAGCTTTCTTCTGTTTACCTTAAATTTTTAGCTTTTTAGATTAAAGTTACCGTAGGCGCCTCTTAATGTGATCACGGTTAATGTTATCATTCGCTTAATGTTATCAGAATCACGAAGTCCCGGAACACTTGTATGTTAACACACGTTAAAAAAGTCGGATATTGTAATCAGCGGCTTCGTTTATTGTTATCACTTTTTCATAAACTTTCAATTTTTTCCCCGTTTTTGTTCCTCAATTAACAGAAATACATAGGCAAACCCTGACGAGATTAACTTTCTGAGTAGCATTTTTTAGTTTTCAATAGCAGTTTAAAATTTTTCTAGGAATGAAGCTACAGAAAGTTCGCCTCCAGTGTCCACAGACTCCCCCTAAGAAAACTTTCTTTTGCACCTAAAACATTCAGTCGCTGGACATGTTGCAGGCATTGATGTAAGACCTCCATTGTTGCCATTACTTTGTAAACTATTAAAGAATTGTGTCGAGATTGAAAACAAAGCGAATTAAAATTTAAACAACAAGCAAAACCATGCTGGAAAAGATAGAAAAGCTGAATGTGCTTTGAAACTGGTTTACGAATGTCAGGGAAAACGGTCATATTTTACTTCACTTATAATTCACTATATAATTAAAAACTGAATAATTTAGGTTTAACTTTTTAACATTCAGATATTTCCATTCTGTTAATTTAATAATTTATAATTTAAAACTGAGTTCAGTTGAGTCATTGTGATTTTAATTTGAGGTTGACAATATAAATGCACCTTAATTGGAAAACAATTATTATTTTGTGTCTCCTGGATTCTTTTCGGTTATTGTTATCAGTCGGCTATTGTTATCAAATTATATTTGTTCCAAAGTGATTACATTAAGCAGCGCGTACTGTATATAAAACTTTTCTATATCAATAGAAAGCTAGAAAAGTGACTAAAGCATGCATGCTTTTAAAATTCATTTCCCTGAAACCTGGAGGTTAAAATCTAAAAAATTCCAAAATCTTCAAACTTTGCTTTTAAGGTAAAGTATCATTTAACACTGAATTTGTTGAAAACTACTGATAACTCTGGCTGGTCAGCCAATGATATCTATGAAATGCACCGCCAGCTTAGTCAATTCCAGCCGAGGACTGCAGTTTCGTGCTTATTAGCACTCATCAGCCCGGCATAGGACAAACTGAGCTGGAGGTGGAAAACCTCTTAAGGAAGCCAAGAGTGCCAAACAAACTGGTAGCTAATATAGAATTAGCACTGACCAGACGAGTGACCGAAACAATGGTTCGGTTCAACTCGAATATTGTAGACAAGGCAGGTATATTCAGTAAGTTACCGCCCTACAGCCAGGGCTAAAGCAGAAATACATGAAATACACCGCCAGGTCAATCAATTCCATCCGAGGATTGCAGTTTCGTGCTTATTAGCACTCATCAGCCCGGCATAGGACCAGTTTGTTTGGCACTCTTGGCTTCCTTAAAAGGTTTTCCACCTCCAGCTCAGTTTATCCTATGCCGGGCTGATGAGTGCTAATAAGCACGAAACTGCAGTCCTCGGCTGGAATTGACTGAGCTGGCGGTGTATTTCATGTATTTCTGCTTTAGCCCTGGCTATAGGGCGGTAACTTACTGAATAACCAATGATATCACTAAAGTTTTCCATAAAAATCCTTTTCATAGAAAAATTCCTCATGGGTTCAGTCTCCCTATGAGTCAAACCTTCCTAGTTTCCCCTAATGGGTTTATTTTTTGGTAGTTTGAGTCCAATAATTGTTTCATCATTTAAACAGCTTCGGTATTTAGGTTTGGTGGCTGCTTAAGTTGAAAATCCGGAAGGTAAATTGTGAATTTGGACAAATGGAAGAACATTTTCAACAAGCGGTTGATATTGTTGTTTTCCGGACTAAGCCAAAAACGGGAGAAAGTATCTTGGTAGATAGATTTCAAGGTGCAGTCTGAAGCTATGTCCATCAAGCATTTATATTCATATCACGACAGACTACATGATTTTGTCAAAGCAGAAAATAGTTCGATTACCTATGCATAATCTTGCAGCATTGCATTTAGAGATGTTGGAAATAGTGCTCAAGGGACAACTATATACACGGTGACCAGTAATTAACGCGATGATGTTCAAAATTAATTTCTCGAAAACTACTGATTCAAAAAGTTCTACTTCATTTCTAAAAAAAAGTAAAATACAAGGGAATTTTCAGTAAGTTACCGCCCTATAGCCAGGGCTAAGGCAGAAATACATGAAATACACCGCCAGCTCAGTCATTTCCAGCCGAGGACTGCAGTTTCGTGCTTATTAGCACTCATCAGCCCGGCATAGAAAAGTGACTGAGCTGGAGATGGAAAATCTCTTAAGGAAGCCAAGAATGCCAAAAATTGCAGTCCTCGGCTGGAAATGACTGAGCTGGCGGTGTATTTCGATTTCGATTCCAAGTCACAACTGACTACAACTGTATTTTTGTCGAGGACTGCATACTAAGTGTCTTGCCTCCATTATTTTTTATACCGATAGATGGCAGCACCATCACCGGATCGAATAGTTAATGAGAATTTAGAACTAGACCAGGAGCTAACAGCTACCCGGTGCTAGCACCCCCAGAGGTATCGTTTCACTTGGAGGACATTGAGACCACGAGCCTATTTAACGTCGCCCAGTCCCCTTTAATGACGACGGTGGATCTTCGACCATCGAGGTTCGAACTCTCGACCCTCCGGTCCCGAATCCGACACTCTACCGATCGGGCTACGACGGCCCTAAGCAGTTCAAGCACTTCATTGGAACAATGAGGTGGTGTGCCATACAGTGGAGTATTTGACTGAAAATCCTGGCCAAAACTTGTTTGAAATTTTCACTCTTCTGAAGGCGACACCCTTGTGTGTGTTTGTGCGCTGTACGGCGAAGCTATCCCACTCATTGGCACGAAACTTGGTATACAAGTTGTCTGAAAGGTCTGATGTTACAATTTGAAACTCGATTTTTTAAATTTGAATTAGAAAATAAAATATTTAATATTTTATCCACCGTTTAGACTTTTCAATGTTTACGACCGTAAAAACGATCCTAGTAAACGTAGAAAAAAACCAATAGATCACTAGATAGGAAAAATAATTTTCTTCAAGAATATGATTTGTTTGAAGTTCTAACGCAATTAACCGTATTGCTAGGAATTTACAAAGGGAGGTCACTTTTTCAACTTTTTCAATTATTCAATCAATGTAAACTAAAATTCCTGCACATTCTAATAATGTTATGGCTCTGAAACTTTTTATGGAAATAATATAAACACCTTACCTTCATTTGCAGTGAAAACGGTGAAGTTATGTTGTTTCACTGATTTATAATGAATTTTTTTTCAATGAGTTGAAATAAAAATTTTCAATAATTTTCACTCGATCCGAAATGGATGCCACTGTTGGCTGCTTGCCAATAATGCTCAGACAAGTGATAAGTAAACATGTTTGATGCGAATGGCTGTTTTCCTTTGAAGGTATATCATTAAATGACTGTTCGAGGGAAAAAAAAAAGCGGTTAAAAAAACTTAGTATTCTGTACAAAACACTAATTTGAAACCAAAAAATTTATCAATTTTATTCTTTTCGTTTGGTTTCAATCATTAAAACCTCGAGTTAATCATGCACAAAAAGAATTAAAGACAAGGGTTTCGAGGTTACAAAGAACCTTTTTTCTATTCTAAAAAAAATAATAATAAATAAATGAACTAGGATGTTATAACTGTAAAAACACTCGAAAATGGATATGCAAAAGCTCTTTGTTTTTGAATTGTATATATTGTACATATACCCGTACCTTGGGTCGATTCTTAGTTTTACTTAGCGTGATGTATCCTGCTAAAAATTGTACGAACTAAAACTTGGAACTAAAATTTAATATAACTTCAATTTCACAATGAGCAGGTAAAATGTCTTAAATGTGGATAGCTCGCTAGCGTTAGGAGACAATTACAATTGTCTCCTAACGCTAGCGAGGGGGGGGGGTGTCTTTTCCCCTTTATGCTATGTATAAGGGGGAAAAGACTCCCCTCCCCCGGTACATTATTTGCAGCAATGATCTGAAAAAATATAAATATTTATTTATTTTATCTAAAATCTATCTCAATTTTAAGGAAGAGCAAATTTTCTTAGCGAGATCACAAAATAATTTAATTTATTAACTCATTAACGTACATGAGAAAATTAACATAACTGAACGCAAACACATGTTGTAGGGGTGCAATGAATCTCTTTAGCGATGCATAAAGGTAAGCGTTTTCGAAATTAATTGGATGATTCTCATTCCGTAGCTTACATCTTTATACATTGATGAAGAGGTTTCTCGTAACCCTGAAACTCGTGTCTGAAATTTTATTATTGTTTGTGCGCTCAAATATGTCGATCTTTTCATTCAGTAGTACTTATGATAACTTTTTACAAATTTATTAAATCTTTGTCGGTAAATTCAGTTTAAAATCATGACTTGTCACAAAACGATCGGATTATGCACTTTTTTTTCAAAAAATCATTTAAAACATGAGCAGTTGTAGGCGGAAGATTTTTTGTTGAAATTAGCACTACAGACTTTGCCAAATACGATGCAACTTTCAAAACAGCCTGACCAAGATAGACACCCATTTAAAAAGCTTTCTCTAGTTATAAATTAAGGCGAAAAGCCTTTAAAAATTTCCCGTACCAAGGTTTCTTTATTTTTTTCACAAAAAGAAAATAAACATATTTACTTTGATTTATAATTAGCACAAAGCCCTGACATTTCTTTATCCCGTAAAATTGGTTTTGTTCAATTCCATTCATTTATAAAATCACGAAAAAATCTACATTGAAACGTAATAATTAAGCTGAAACGTAACAAAAAAGCGAAAATTTATATAGAAATATCATCTTTTACCGAGGTTATGAGCAATTGTACGTGACTCAAGTTTCCAAAGCAGGTGCCGATGGATGCACCAGTTAGTCAATTATCGCAGAATAAATTTTCATAAAAATCGGGTAAATTTCTAATTTTGGACTTTTAGCCAGGATTTTCAGTCAAATACTCCACTGTGCGCCGTCTTGTATGAGTCATGTGCTTTCGGATTCCAGTCATTATTTGAATTGCTGGAATGAACCGATTTCCAAAAATTTCCGCACATCGTTCAGAAGTGAGTCTGTTCGTTGTCTTGAGCTTAAACTCAGTTGTAAGTTTTCCCTGTGTCACAATTGGGCTCTTGTTTAATTAATACGTTCGAACCACGAAAATACGCTCAGAAACGCTATATCTCGATATTTTCACCAAAAAATAAACAAAATCCAACTCAATGAGACTGCGAAAAAAAAATAATAATAATAATTTGAATTTTGACCTCTTGAATTCAAATTATGTTTCTCGCAATCACGAGTGTATGTAGGCGTGTGTGTTTGTGTGTGGGGGTATGTGTGTTTGTGTGTAGGGGGTATGTGTATGTGTGTGTAGGCATGTGTGTTTGTGTGCTGGCATAAGTGTGTGGGTAGTTGTGTATATGAATGTGTGTGGGGGGGATATGTGTATGGTTGGCATATGTGTTTGTGTCTGTGTGCAGGCATGAATGTATGGGTAGTTGTGTGTATGCGTGTGTGTATGTGTGTGTGTGTTTGTGTGTATGTGTGTGTGAGCGTAGTTGTGTATGTATGCGTAGAACATGGATGCAACCTGGAGACGGCTTTCGCTATAGGAGCAGCATCGTGAGGAGCCGGTCGACGGTGATGGTGCGGAGGATGGCGGTGGGAAAATAAAATGATAGGACGCCAAAAACAGTCAAGTGAGAACAATAAGCAATCGTGATTGCTCAAAAATCCGTCAACGCACTGAATCTAAGCGCCACATTTATACTTAATACTCCAATCAGTTTTCGAGAAATTGAGATTTCTTTTCAACGCGTTAATTACTTATCACCCTGTACTTCAAAGATAAATAATGCATTCGCATTTGGAAAACAGTTAACTAACGTTTAACCACTTGGAGAGTCTCCGCCCCGAAATGCAAATGAAAAAGACATACATCATACGCGAACTGGTAAAATGGCGAGTTGCGCTGAATCAAGTCGTCGCCAGTTTGTACATTCAGTCTAATTTAGTCGTGTCTTCTGTGCGAGGAGTTCCATTTTGCCATGAGAAGCGGATATTCTTTTGGTTAGCTGGATTATATATACAACCCGCCATTCTACTTTAAGTTGGAACGAGTCAACAGTACATGTATTTTTCATTCAACGGACTGGAAAGACTCAACAGTGCATGTATTTTTCATTCAACGGACTGGAAAGACTCAACAGTACATGTATTTTTCATTCAACGGACTGGAAAGACTCAACAGTACATGTATTTTTCATTCAACGGACTGGAAAGACTCAACAGTACATGTATTTTTCATACAACGGACTGGAAAGACACCAGAAGAGTAACTTTACATTCATTCTTTGAAAGATCAAAAGACTATACTTTTGTATTTCTAAATTTAATTTAAGGCAATTATATTAATTCAAAAGAAAGTAAATATTCAGTGATTCTAGTCAGTTGCTTGCTAGCCAAGAAGCAGCATTGTAAATAGTGTAAATAAAATAATTTTGTTATGTAAGATGATCTCTGTCTCAGTTTAAAATTTAGCTAAATTGAACGGACAAGCATCATACAACACATTTAAAGCTTTTTTTTTTCGAAGTTTGCCATGGACCGTACCCCCAAGTAGTCTGTGGACCACAGTTTGGGAAGCCATGCTCTAAAACCAAAGATAGTTTCGAATGCCTTTAAGACTATAAATTAGAAAATTTCCCTTGCTCCCGTAACCTCTCTTCCCTGTAATATCACCAAAGTTTGTCCAAAACTGCGTTTTAAGAGCTACAATTTCGTATTTCCGGGGGACTTCTGCCTAACCTCTCTCTCCGTAACGTACTTGGAAATAACATTGCGTTTTTATCGTTTCAATTCCGAAAAATGGAGCTTTCCCAAACCTTTCGCCTTTCCTCACATTGTCAAAACTCATCTAAAATGCATTTTTAAGGCAAATTTGGAAGTTTTCCTGGGGAGCAACCCCGGGACATTCCTCCCCCGATCATGGAGATTAGAAGGTTCATATATTTAGATTTTGTAGGGGCTTCCTTTTAAAACCAAAGAGACTGAAATCTCGGTGTTTGAGATACGTTTGAAAAAATTAAAAGGGTGTAGAAAATTGATGACCCCCTCCCCTTTTTCTTTTTTTTTTAGCAATCACGATTGCTTATTGTTCTCATTTGACTGTTTTTGGCGTTACGCTGATTTTATTTTCCCGCCAGCACCCTCTGCAGCACCACCGTCGACCGGCAGCCTCACGATGCTGCTTCTCTTGCGAAAACAGTGTCCAGGTTGCATCCATATCCTACACACACACATATACATACACACACCTACGAACGCCTACACACACACACGAAAGCCTACACGCACAGCACTGCATACACAACACTCACACGCATGCATACATACACTCACACACACACGCACCCACAGACATGCGCCTACACAAACACACGCGCATACATACACACACACGCTCCTGATTGCGAAAAACATAATTTGAATTCAAGATGCCAAAAATTCAAATATATATATATATATATATATATATATATATATATATATTGTATTACATGGGTAGTCATTCCTTTCAAATAGAAAGGAAACTAAAAGAAAATTAAATACAAATACAAATACAAAAGTGACGACCAGCAAACAGGCTCTGGGCCCAGCTAGACTGGTCCTAGTCAATTTACAATCCCCAGTGAAGATCAATGGCCCTCTTAAAACTATCTACTCCCTTGCTCATTACCACCTCTTCCGGTAAACTATTCCAAGGTTCCACTACCCTGCTAAAATAATAATTTTTCCTAACATCCATGTTAGCCTGAGATTTAAATAGCTTAAAACAATGACCCCTTGTCCTGTTTTTTTTTTTTTTTTTTTTTTTTTTTTGACTTTGCGACGGCCCTGCACAATTGAGTCTAGGGCAAGTTATATAAAGAGAGTTCATTGTTTTCATTTTGTTTTGTGCAAGGAACTCAAAAGACAACTAAAAATTTTCTTTTAGCACAAATGTAGCTGTTTCTGAAAATTATATGAAATTTTCGTGTTTTCATAGAACATTGAAATTTTTTCATTTGACGTAAACCTCTGCGTGTTCTGAGCCGAAAATATTTCTGGAAACAGTGCCCCCTCCTCTTTTGCTTTTACATCTCCGATTTCAGAAGTTTTCAGGGAGAGCCCCGAATCCTCTCCAAGGGGTTAAGTCACCCCAAGAGCAACTTAAAAATAAAATCGTGTTCATTATATTTCAGCTTCCAAATATTTTCGTTGAGGAGTCCCCGAGCGCCTTCCTTTAAGGTATGCGACTACCTTCGGGGTACTTATTCTGGAAAACAAATTTTCACAGAAACATGCATATTGCAGGCAAAGGTTCTGTGAATAGAAAGCACTTTCAAGGAAATAATTCTATTTAAAATACATACTGGGTAATTACGGAAATAAAGTGAGTGGTTTTCGGTTGGTGTTAGAACCATAAAACTACAAGAACATCAAAGGCACTTTCACATGTTATTTTGTAAACAAATGAAAAATCAAGACTGCTTAAAATATACTCTTCTCCGCAAAATAAGTAAACTATACTAATAAATTTATAATAACTAAAATTAACCTTAAGCCTTAGAATAATCATTAAAATAAAGAAATAAAACAAGTGAACTTAAAGTATAGCGTAAGTTAAAATTAGTTCCATTTTCCAAAATAATTAAAAACAATACAGGAAGCAAAAGTACTGAAACTTCAAATGAAGCACATGTTGGTGCATTTCCAAAACATAATTTGTTTGTAAAAAATATATAAATAAATAACCACGTCAAACAGACTGAATTGCAGATTACTGCTGATACGTGTTTCGGCGTTACAATGGACGCCTTTTTCAATGCAAAAGAAATTAGCTTTTGCATGAAAAGACATCCGACAAAGGAAATCCAACCTTTTGTCGGAAGTTTTTTCATCCATAAGCTCATTTCTTTTAAATTGAAGAGGACGTTCATTGTAATCCCGAAACACGTATCTGCAGTAATCTGCAAAGTGTGCTATTTGACGTTGTTATTTCTTATTTTACTTCTTGCATAAAAGTATTTATTTAATTTATGCAGTGGAGTCCCGACTTACGCGAGGGGATGCGTTTCAAGACGCCTCGCGTAAGTCGAAATTTCGCGTTGCAGAAAAATGTACGGATACAATTTTTTTAGAAACACACCAAATTCCTTTAGATATTGTTAAACACCCCTTAAACTGCTTCAAAGCATTCCTCAACTATACATTACAGTTTCTTACATAAAGAACTGAACTTTTACTGTTTTCAAAAAATAAAAAAAGTCGTTTATTCGACGTAAAATACTTTAAGATGCACAAAATGAATGATCAATGGAAAGGAAAGACATTAAAAAAAAATTTGAAAAAAATTAATTTGAATTATGACCTTTAGAATTCAAATTATGTTTTTCGCAATCACGAGTGCGTGTGTGTGTGAGTGTGTGTGTGTGTGTGTGTAGGCATATGTGTTTATGTGTGGGGGGGTATGTGTGTTTGTGTGTAAGGGTGTATATGTGTGCAGGCAATAGGCATGTGTGTTTGTGTCTGTGTGCAGGTATGAGTGTGTGGGTAGTTGTGTGTATGAGTGTTTGTGTGTGGTGGGGAATGTGTATGTGTGTGTAGGCATATGTGTTTGTGTGCAGGCATGAGTGTGATGAGTGTGTGGGTAGTTGTGTGTAGGCATGAGTGTGATGAGTGTGTGAGTAGTTGTGTGTAGGTCTCTGTGTATGTGTAGGTGTCTGTATGTATGTGTAGGTGTCTGTATGTACGCGTGTGTGTATGTATGTGTTTGAGTGTGTGTATGTATGTGTTTGATTGTGTGTATGTATGTGTTTGAGTGTGTGTATGTGCTTGTGTATGTGTGTGTAGGTGTGTGTATGTGTGTGTATGTGTTTGTGTGCGAGCGTGTGTAGTTGTGCATGTATGCGCGTGTGTGTATGACATGGATGCAACCTGGAGACGGCTTTCGCAAGAGGAGCAGCATCGTGAGGAGCCGGTCGACGGTGATGCTGCAGAGGGTGCTGACGGGAAAATAAAATGATAGCACATCAAAACAGTCAAATAAAAGCAATCGTGATTGCTCAAAAAAAAAAACAGCACAGTTCGTAGTAATAATAAAGTGCTGCACTATAATAGTCCTTTACAGTAGATACAATAATAATATCCATGAGTCGAAAAATAATGATGATTTAATCGCTTTTCTTTTTTAATACATTTTAAAATACGACTGCTTCGCCTTTTCTTTTATAACGTTTCCATTTATGGCAACAGCCTCTCTTTATGAACTCTTTAATCCACAGTACAAGAGCAGCTTCCTTTTTCATAATACTTATTTACTTTAGACACTACTCTGCAAGCTTCAATATTAAAACCAAGTTCTGAATTTTTAACGGATTTTTTGAGCAATCACGATTGCTTATTGTTCTCACTTGACTGTTTTGATGTGCTATCATTTTATTTTCCCGCCAGCACCCTCCGCACCATCACCGTCAACCGGCTCCTCACGATGCTGCTCCTATAACGAAAGCCGTCTCCAGGTTGCGTCCTTGTCCTACACGCACGCGCATACATACACAACTACACACGCACGCACGCACACACACACAAACACATACACCTACACACACATACACACAACTACCCACACATTCATGCCTGCACACAGACACAAACACATATGCCTACATACACATACACACAACTACCCACACATTCATGCCTGCACACAGACACAAACACATATGCCTACATACACATACCCCCCCCCCCACACACACATTCATATACACAACTACCCACACACTTATGCCAGCACACAGACACAAACACACATGCCTACACACATACACATACCCCCTACACACAAACACACATACCCCCCCCCCACACAAACACACACGCCAACATACAGACACTCGTGATGGCGAAAAACATAATTTGAATTCAAGATGTCAAAATTCAAATTAATATTTTATACTATTTTTTTTTTTTTTTTGACTTCTAATTGTACGTATGGAAGATTCACTCATAATTATTGTCTTGATACAGTCGACGTTTTGTAGTTCAAGCATATCTAGAATCTTAACCTTTTTTTTTTTTGGCACAAACTTTCTTTTTCTTCCCTTCTTCAAACTTAGGATGAAACAGGTGTCATTATATTTCATCAACAGTAATAATTAGAATGAAAAAAAATGAAAGACGTTGAGCGTTTATTTGATGCACTAACAACGCAATGCATAGTCTAGTTTGGTGTGAGAACTTTCGCTGTCAGTGATGCTAAAGGCAGTGGCGCACACAAGGGAGGGGTCCAGGGGGTCCGAACCCCTCCCGTAGCTCTTGCATTTTTCTTATTTCAACTGATTATGGTTCTAAGTACTTTATACGCAAAATATTTCCAAACAAAGAAAACAAGAATTTCAGTTCTAATAATAGGGGAAAAAATCCTCTTGTTAAAAGATTTTTTAGAAAATGTGTACATTTCTTGTAACGAATTGCACAAGCGAGAGATCTTTCTCGACTTTGGAGAAGGATATAAACATACTTAAATAGAACTATGTATATTGAACGTTTAATGTGTTCTTGTACTGCTGAATTTAAGCAATGTCACCATCACACATTCAGGAAGTTATAAATAAAATCGAAAAATGAACTAGAAAACTGAATTTTATTCTACGATGTTTTGTAAACCTATAGAGGCAGACTATGGGTGACTGTAAATGAAAACAGAGTAATAATAATGTTTTTAGTTTTGTAATTACAGGTTAAAATGAGATTTTTGTTGTTCTTCAGACTTGATGCTTCTTATACTTGAATTTGGGCATCTGTTTTCATTTATGAACAATGATAAAAGTAAATACATTGCATAAATTCGTTTGCTTTCTGGTAATTTAAGTATCTGTTATTAATATTTTTTTTATTAAGTAGTGCTAATTATTTATTCAATAATTTATTTTTTACTGTTTTTGTTCTCAAGAATCAATAAAATCAAGTCAATATGTTTGACGGCATATTGGGGTATGATATGAAAGTGGGGCTTTCAACTATGGACCCTCCCCTTGCAAATTTTGTGGGCGCCACTGGCGTAGGCCTTACTCTTGGTTAATCGTAGCAATGTTTAAGTGCAAAATTTCTGTTTAGTAATTAGTTTATGGATGATTAATTACTTTATTTCTTATTTTTAATAAATTAAAAAAAAATGGTTTTTATGATTTATCTCTTCAAGTGCGTTGTTAACCAGAAGGGTTATATTTTTCAATATGTGCTCCAAACATGGGCTAAAAATTACATATTTGAATTTTTCTGAATCATGAGATAATCTTGATATAAATGTACTAGGTAATAAAAATACAAATTCTGCCAAAATGTTGAAAACATGCGATTTTAAAATTTGATTTTTTTTTAATTTGGAGCTATTCTAAGTTTTAAAGGTGTAGAAACATTAGTACATTTTCCTTTTTTGGAACATCAATTTTCAGCTCTGTAGAATTCAGGAAAACTGTTTTTGCAAGGCGCACCTTTTCTTTACTGCTGTGAAAAATAAACAATACAGAAAATTTGAAAAACCAAAAACCAAACGGTTTACTGGAGAATGAAAAAATTAAATTGCTTTCAAGGTTCAAGGTTATTTACTCGTGTTCTAAAAATACTGCGGGAAAAACAGTTGTGAGGTTCCGAATCATTAGGTAATCTATATATATATAAATGAATGTTTGTCTGTATGTCATCCATGAACTCAAAAACTACCCGGCAGATTTGGCTGAAACTTTCACCGTTTGTTATTTTTGGTACTGGGAATGTTTAAAGACCAGTTCGAAAAAAATCCGATCGATAGTTCCTATTTTATTCCAATTTAAGTCACATTCCATTGGATAAATACGAATAAAATGATCGGCTGCAGAAATGAATTCGCGTGAAAGATCTCATTGATAAGAAGTTAGCCATTTTTCTTGAGTTTGAACAAATGAATTCTTTCTTTATTGTCTTATGGCTTTTCGTGCAACGGGGGATTTAAAACTTTTTCTATTTGATATTTTTAGTGTTGGATTGATCTTGCAAACTGCGTGAGTACAAAATTTGAGTAGAGTCACTTGATACCTGAACCGATTATGAAAATTGCTATATATCTATGTATTTTTCCACGGAGAAGGTGCATAATATGCTTATTGAAGCCACTCGCCACCAGGTGGCACTGCAGAGTAGCAACTTCTGCCCCGTTCAACCGATTTTCATGAAAATCAGTATAATGATGTATTTTTTTGTTGGCGTAGCAACACGCGTCGGGTACAGCTAGTTTAACAAGAAATAACAAATTGATCATTAGTGCTGTGATGTATCAAAGGGTGCGCAAAGGGACAATTGTACCAGCGAAGATTTTACACCTGATGCAGGTGGCCTGACCTAATGACCATTCCGCTTTCTTGAGGGGCAGTGAGGTGAGATTTTTCCATGAAGTAACCAGATATTTTCTATTTAAATAAGAAGTCAAGGGGAAAAAATAATGACGCCTTGAGAACATCGCCCCTTGAGACAGGGCCTTAAACGAAGCTTTTGCTACATGACTATTTATTTATTTATAATTTTCTTCTTTTTAAAAATGGTTTTTAGAACTCAAATTTCGATTCCGAGTCACAACTGACTACAACTGTATTTATGTCGAGGACTTCATACTCAGTGCCTTGCCTCCATTATTTTTTATACCGATAGATGGCAGCACCATCACCGGATCAAACAGTTAATGAGAATTTATAACTAGACCAGGAGCTTATAGCTACCCCGAGAGGTATCGTTTCACTTGGAGGACATTGAGTCCACGAGCCTATTTAACGTCGCCCAGTCCCCTTTAATGACGACGGTGGATCTTCGACCATCGAGGTTCGAACTCAGGACCCTCCGGCCCCGAATCCGACACTCTACCGATCGGGCTACCACGGCCCCTAGAACGCAAATATATTAGATTTAATTCTTGCCTTTTATGTGGTACGCATAAATTTCGGATTACATTTTCAATTCTCCAATAATGGATAAAAAAATGTTCAGTTAGTTTCCTACCGTTCTGGGACGGGGAGGAGGGGGGGGGGGGGAGTGAAAGCAAATATTCGCCGCGGGCGCAGTCATTTCTTACGGTGGATCTGACAACAAATTCGTCTGAAAAAGGAGGAAAGCCTGACAATCACTCCGTGCGCCGATATAAGAGAGGGCGCAATAAACTAAGCTTTTGCTGCATTAATATTAATTCATTTTTAAGTATTATAGGGCCGTGGTAGCCCGATCGGTAGAGTGTCGGATTCAAGGCCGGAGGTTCCTGAGTTCGAACCTCGATGGTCGAAGATCCACCGTCGTCATTGAAGGGGACTGGGCGACGTTAAATATGCTCGCGGTCTCAATATCCTGGAAGTGAAACGAAACCTCTGGGGGTGCTAGCAATAGGTAGCTATAAGCTCCTGCTCCAGTTCTAAATTCTCATTAACTGTTCGATCCGGTGATGGTGCTGCCATCTATCGGTATAAAAAAATAATGGAGGCAAGGCACTTAGTATGCAGTCCTCGACATAGATACAGTTGTAGTCAGTTGTGACTCGGAATCGAAAATTAATTCATTTTTTAAGTATTATTCTTTTTTAAAAAATAGTTTTTAGAATGAAATATATTAGATTTAATTCAAGTATATATTTTGTAGTACACATAGATTTTGGGTCACATGTTCCATTATCTAATAATTAATGCGAAAATGCTTTATTCCAAAATTCTGTGTGTGCGACAGAAAATATTCGCCTCGGTCACCGTGAATTTTTAGGACGGCCATGAAAAGCCGTTCGAAGAGGGGAGCAAGCGGGGGGGGGGGGGATCACCCCGGGAGCCAAAATATGAGAGGGCTCCATAAATTATGGTATGCCTGATACAATAATGGTATACCTGTGTATAATAATCTGTATATATATATAAATGAATGTTTGTCTGTATGTCATTCATGAACTCAAAAACTACCCGGCAGATTTGGCTGAAACTTTCACCGTTTGTTATTTTTGGTACTGGGAATGTTTATAGACTAGTTCGAAAAAAATCCGTTCCTTTTTTATTCCAATTTAAGTCACAATCCATTGGATAAATACGAATAAAATGCAGAAATGAATTCGCGTGAAAGATCTCATTGATAAGAAGCCATTTTTCTTGAGTTTGAACAAATAAATTCTTTCTTTATTGTTTTATGGCTTTTCATGCAACGGGGGGATTTAAAACTTTTTCTATTTGATATTTTTAGCGATGGATTGATCTTGCAAACTGCGTGAGTACTAAATTTGAGTAGAGTCACGGCTTCACTGGATACCTGGACCGATCATTATGAAAATGGCTATATATATGTATTTTTCCACGGAGAAGGTGCATAATATGCTCATTGAAGCCACTCGCCACCAGGTGGCACCGCAGAGTAGCAACTTCTGCCCCGTTCAACCGATTGTCATGAAAATCAGTATAATGATGTTTTTTTTTTTTTTTTTTTTTTTTTTTTTTGTTGGCGTAGCAACGCGCGTCGGGTACAGCTAGTATAGTTTATATTTGAGAAATTTGTGAAAGTAATCTTTGTAAACAGTGGTGTAAATAGGGATTAGCCGGAGTGGCTCTCTCCAGGGGCGCAACAGCAAACGGGGTGGTAATTTCAAAAGATTATTCCCGAAAAAATTATGATTTTTTTAAAACTACCTTTGTATAAAAAATAGTACTAAGGGCGGGCGGGGAATTAGTTTGAGTTTTCAGATCTTGAATTCAAATTATATTTTTTGCAAATCACGAATTGAGATAGGACCCTACTCATTGGATTTCTTGTTTCCACTAATGGCTTTTATCGCTGCGATAATTTGAATTCAAGACGTCAAAATTCAAATGAATGCCATGGGGAGAGTTTCGAATTTCTATACTTTGTTACCAAAGATGGCTTGCTTTGGCATTTTCCCGATTTTACGACTTCAATTTGGAAAATTTCTTTCGCTTAGAACTACGATTTCATCAAATTTGAAAGGAAATCACACGCATGTACATGAATTGCGTCAATATTAATTTGTTGATATATCTAATTGGAAAAACATAAAGTTTAAATTCCAGTTAACATTTTTGAAAATTTCGTGTCATACTCCCCCGTAATTGTGGATGTAATCAACTTTTTTTTTCTTTTTAATCACAAGACTTTTTTCATAATTCCTAATCTACGCTTGCAAACATTGTCTCCCTGTCAAACTGCCCAGCATTCAAATTTTGAAGGATTGAGTTCATCTTCAGGGTATCAATCAGTATTTCAATGTGCAGTAGCCATTTGCGTGAATAGGGAAGTTTTCGATTTTTCAATTTTATTTTTATATGATAGAGTAACATGTATGAACATCATAGGTGAAAACAATTTTGCGATACGATAAGTAGTTTTTTTTTTAAATTAATTTTTAAAGTTCAAGCGCTTGTGACGTCAAATGGCACATAAAGTGACGTCATGCGCTCTTCCGCCGCGGGAGCAGCCGAAGGACGTTCAGTTGGCTTCGAAGACGAAACGTAAGGCTTACCTCCTCGCATTTAACTCCTCGCGTTTCTGGAACATTAAACCTCTCATCCTCTCGGAAATATTCGAATATCATCATTGATGTCACTTGAGGAGGATTATTTGATTGTGCTTTAACGAATCCGGCCTCCATAGTGTGATCAAAAGGATTATTGAATTTCTAAAAAATAAAAATATCAGCGAGTTCAAAATGTCCGTAGCGAAAACAAGGGATCTTCGGCGGAAGGCTGCCCATAGAGCCCTGTGACGTAAGCTCGTGACGTTTCAGAAGAGCGCACTTTTGCGCGTAGATCCGTACCCTGGGCTTCACGCAAAAGAATCTATAAACTCTTATCTTCAATGCGTGAAGTACACCGCCAGCTCAGTCATTTCCAGCCGAGGACTGCAGTTTCGTGCTTATTAGCACTCATCAGCCCGGCATAGGAAAGTGACTGAGCTGG
This sequence comes from Uloborus diversus, assembly GCF_026930045.1. NCBI lineage: Eukaryota > Metazoa > Arthropoda > Arachnida > Araneae > Uloboridae > Uloborus > Uloborus diversus. The sequence continues at coordinate 1,039,470 of NW_026558318.1, read as the reverse complement.
AGATGGAAAATCTCTTAAGGAAGCCAAGAGTGCCAAACAAACTGGTAGCCAATATAGAATTAGCAAACCAGATGAGTGACCGCAACAATATTGCGGTTCAACTCAAAGATTGATGGTAAAGCTAAGGTATTTTGTAGTAAGTTACCGCCCTAAATTTTAGGGCGGTATCTTACTACGAAATACCTTAGCTTTGCCAGGGCGGTAACTTACTACAAAATACCTTAGCTTTTTGTCATCAATCTTTGAGTTAGCAGAACAGAGTTGTATGAGTTATACAGAATTAGCAGACCAGAAGCAATGGTTCGGTTCAACTCGAAGATTGAACGCGAGGCAAGGTATATTCAGTCACTTCATTCTTATCTTCAATCACACACTAATTTACTTCCTTCACAAAAAAAAAAAAAGCCTTCCTGGATGTTCCCATCTCATATGAACATTGGCAAGTTAAGGGGACTTTGGACCTTGAAAGCTTTTTCTTTTCTTTATTAACTAGTGGCACCCGCACGGCTTTGCCCGTAGTAGAAAATTAAAAGGTCATTGGTTCGCCTGTATATTAACAAATAATGGAGGATGAATTTCTCGCTAATTGGTTATGTTAAATGGCTTGCCCATGGCTCATAACGGTTCCACGTTATGATGATTTCGTAATTTACTATTCCACATTGTGATCATTTGCTCGGAAAAAATTTCTTAAAATTAGAATATAAAAAGAACAAAATCGAATTTTCGAAAAATCGCTTCGAGGTGCACACCCCCATGCTACAAACATAATTTTTTGCCAAATTTCATGAAAATCGGCCGAACGGTTTAGGCGCTATGCGCGTCACAGACATCCAGACATCCTCCGGACAGAGAGACTTTCAGCTTTATTATTAGTAAAGATAAAGATTTTGAAATATGAAACTGGGCATAAAAGTTAGTAAGTTTATGAGCATGCAAATTATCAAGCAAAAAAAAATGCAACAAAATAAAAATTTCATAAAAATTAAAAATTTTGAAATTTAAAATAAAAATTTTAAAATGCTCCACGTGACTCAATTTTTGCTTTTTTCTCAAACAATTTGCATTTTATCGGAGAACAGAACATTGCCAAGAACTTTGGGCATCCATTTAGGGTTTGGTCCATTATTAACTGCACAGTATTTTTTTTTTTTCGAATAAAGCAATATGTTTTGTTGCGAATAGTACATAAAAATCAAAACTTTAATATTTTAAAGCAACATAAAATTCTCTTAAACCTGCATACCCAGTTTTATCAAACTACTACCAAAGTAGCCTATTCTGAAATTTGAAGCATATTGAACAAAAATTAAGTCGCATGGAGCTTTTTTCAATCTGTGTCAGCATCAAATTTTCCGGTCCGAAATAAATGACGTTAAAGTCTAATTTCACCTACATTTCATGTTCTTCGTCTTTTAATACCTTCCGAAAGAGATTTTCACGATGACTAAATATTTGACATTAATACTAATGTAAGAATTTATTGAAACCTAGTTTACATGTTTCACACCTACTTTCACTTAGTTTTTCGACTTTGTTTACATGTTTTACAGTCATTTTAATCGAAAACACGCTCTGTTTACTTTTTTTTAAACGTATATAACTTCGCGATAAAACGTTAGATCAACAAGAGGTTTTTTTCATACGATTCAGCACACTTCGTATATAGTTACTTCCACAGAATGAAAAAATCATATTTTTGACCGATTTGAGCTATTTGGACGGTCCCCTTAAGATTCTCTGTCAAATTAAAATCCCATGTGGTGGAATAGCGCTTGGTGTAGTGTTAAATTTGATTTAAAAAAAAAGCTCCATCAATCAATGTGCCGTATACTTTAAATTTAGCTGAAGTCTTATTTTCTGTAACGATATTTTTGGTTGTATTTTGTCTTGAGGAAAATTTGTTTATGTAGTATACTTAAAGAAAAGATTGAACATTAAAAAAATTATATTTATTTCTTTTGCCATGCCATCAACTGACTTTTTCAGCATGATGATATAAATTAGAAGGAAATAAGTGCAGAGTCTTGCAATATTCTGCTGGTGTAATGTACTGTTACAAATCCTGTAAATAGTAATTATTGTAGTAACGTAACCTGTAAATAGTTTCCCGTAATGAATATACAACCCCTTAACATATGGCTAAAGTATACGACCCCCCAATTTCTTTTTTTTTTTGTTCATTGATAAAATTTGATAACGGTCTACTATTTTCTAGAAGCGTTTGGAATATTTGAGAGATTTCTTTCGGTGTGTATATAAACCGTTACGCTGGATAAAGAGTGAGTTTCGATTGAGATTTCGAACTGAGAGCGCATTTGCTCTGTTTATTGCGAGGCATTTCGCTGTGTTGTTTTCGTATTTGGAAGTAAATACGTGTGTAACCGTCGAGTTTACGGTGTTGAGTGATATTTGCTTAATTGCTGATGATTCATTTAGCAGTTGTTGACGATCTTTCCTGTACATAGTGTAAATAAATTTCCTGTGTTTTTATCAAGAACTGTGTCTTCATTTCAAAAAAAGTGGAAGTCGCACCGAATCCGTTACAGTACAAAATCTTGATTAGACGGAATGATTGTGAGGAATATTGCTGAGTTTTAACGAAGTTTAAATCCTTCATAGGACGCAATGTTAATGAGAAATGCCTTACAAACGTTAAAGACTAGAATTTCGACAGCTTTTTTAAGCTATTTTAACGATTCTAAGATCTATTGTTCCACTTGCCAGGTTAGCAACTTCAAATATAAAATAATTTCGCAGCAAAGCTGAAAAAACTCCTATGTGAAATAAATAGCAAAATATCTAAAGCATCGCTAACTATCGTGACTTCGCTTCATAACAAGGGAAATAGAATTACCGTGTGTAAACTTGGGATTGTTTTTAAAAATAACGAACTGATGTGTGCATCACATGACTTCCTTTTACTCCAATTTAATGTCATTTCCCCATTATTGGATATTTTAATGTGATTCAATAGTTTACTCTCTTAAATATCATCAACAGTGGCCAAATTAAAACCAAATAAAAAAAAATCGCCAAATTTGTCGCCAGGTTGGCGAGCAAAAAAAAAAGGTGATATATCGCCAATTTTCCGACAAATTATAACACCACTTGAGTTTACATCGAAATTAACAATGATTTTCCCCCACAAAGGGGGCAAAAGACCGCCTTAGGAACATCCGAATGCAACCAAAAGAGAAGGTGCACAACTAGGTCCCACTAGGAGTCTACGTACCAAATTTCAACTTTCTAGGACATACCGTTTTTTGAGTTATGCGAGATACATACACACATACGTACATACAGACGACACGAGAAAATTCGTTGTAAGTAACTCGGGGGTCGTCAAAATGGATATTTCGGGTGTCTGTAGGTTCGTAGGCACATATCCACGTGTGGTCGGGTCGAAAAAAAAAACTCAACATTCATTCGGGGGTTGAGCAAAATGGAAATTAAGGCCGATTTTTGGGTGAAATTTTTTTCGCGAATACAATACTTCCTTTTTTGTAAAAGGAAGGTAGAAAATAGGCACAAAAGAGAAAGTTATCCTTACTTTCCGAACTCTTTAAATTTTTATTTATTTATTTATTTATTTTGCCAAAACAATTATAGAAAGTAATAACGAAAACATATTTGAATACAAAATACATAAAAACTTTTCAGTAAACACCAAAAGTGAACACGCAAATAACCATGGAAACAACGTGTCATAATTATACAGAAATCTTTGTTGCAGTTACGTATACGCTTTTTCAAATGATAAATAATCAAACATGATGCGTAACGAATACATTGCTTTGCATTAGTTATTACTATCTCAAGCACAAAACGGAAGTTTGCGAATAAAATTTCATTTTCATATTTCTTTTAGAATGTTGGCACTTTAAACGACTCACTTTATAAGGTGTATGCAGACTGAATAGCCGCCTTCCGCAAGACCGTAACCAGAATTTATTTTTTCCGGGAGGGGCCCGGGGATTCGCATATTGCCCTAACACACACAAATAAAAATATTTAACGTAGAAGTTTTTTTTTCTCGATTTTGAATGATTCCACTGTTATTTTTATTTCTTTTTTTTTGAGCAATCACGATTGCTTATTGTTCTCATTTGACTGTTTTTGGCATGCTATCATTTTATTTCCCCCTCCCCCGCCTCCCTCTGCCAGCACCACCCGTCGATCGGCTGCTCACGATGCTGCACCGCTAACGAAAGCCAACCCCAAGTTGCATTCATATCCTACACACACACGCATACATACACAATTACACACACATACACAAACACATACACACACGCATACAGACACCTACATACACATACACACACAAACACATACACACACACATACACACACGCATACATACACACACGTACACATACATACAGATACCTACACATACACACACGCATACATACACACACGTACACATACATACAGATACCTACACATACACACACATACACACACGCATACAGACACCTACATACAGATACCTACACATACACACACATACACACACGCATACAGACACCTACATACACATACACACACAAACACATACACACACGCATACATACACACACAAACACATACACACACGCATACATACACACACGTACACATACATACAGATACCTACACATACACACACCTACACACAATTACCCACACATTCATGCCTGCACACAGACACAAACACATATGCCTACACACACATACACATACCCCGCCCCCACGCATACAAACACTCACTCATACACACAACTGCCAACACTCATGCATGCACACAGACACAAACACACATGCCTACACACATTTGTAATACACATGCCCCTACACACAAACACACATACCCCCACACACAATCACACATACCCCCCATACACAAACACACATGCCCCCCCCACACACACACACTCACTCATACACACAACTACCAACACTCATGCCTGCACACAGACACAAACACACATGCCTACACCCCCCTATACACAAACACACATACCCCCACACACAAACACACATACCCCCCCCCCACACACAACCCCCCCCACACACACACAAACACACACGCCTACATACACACACAAACACTCGTGATTGCGAAAAATATAATTTAAATTCAAGATGACAAAATTAATTCAAATTAATTTCTTTTTTTTTTTCATTTACCTTTGTAGTGCTAAGGATAACAAGAGAGTGTCCTTTTAAGCCGGGTGTAGAACATCCATAATTTCAAGGGGTCTGGGGGGGGGGGATAGATATAAAAATCTGTATTTTGAAGCCTTATATAGGGTAATTGAGACTACAAAAATTTGAAGAAAAATAGGCAAAGAAAGTCTTTTAAAAGTTATGCATTCTTTTGCAAATCAAGATTAATCAAAATAAAAATTGCTTGATCGAAAAATCATTGACATTAATCGACAGAGAGGGAAGACGAGAGAGGAGAAAAGAGAAGCACATCGTTACTTGCTCATATTGACTCTTAGTGTAGTTTGTTTTTGATCACTTCACCAACACCCCCCCCCCCCCTTTTCATCAAATGCCCTACAGTATAAAAACTGTATTAAATGGTTTAAAAGAAATGGGTGTAGAAATTCAGAAAATAAGAACGAAAGAGTAATATTCTGGCCATTTGGACAACTCAAACATTATTTTCTTGATAGGAGACAAAATTGAAGAAGTTTCCAAGGAATTTCAAAAACTTAAATAATTTTCCAAGACTCTAGAACAGTCGAAATTACTTAAAGCACTTTACTTACACTTTTCAGAAGTTGATTGCAAAGTCTTACAAAATGATTATAACTATGTAAGACACACAAGTTAAAAATAAATGTAACGAAATATTTCTCCAAACAAACATTTTTTTTCCCAATCACAAGTAGTGCAAAAAAATGAAATAGACCAGAGTAAGTGTGTTTTTTTTTCCTTATGCTTAAGATATTAACAGTATGCAGTAGAAGTAAGATAAAAATCAAGCAATAACATAAGAACTTCCAAAATACTAAATTCGGTATTAAGGGGGTTCGGGATACATTTTGAAAAAAAAATTATTAAATACTTTAGAGATTTGAAATTTTTTGCACTTATTCACGATCTATTTAATAAGCAAAATCACAACATAAATACTAAAAAAAAAATTTAATTTTTTTTAAATGGGCTTGCTTTAAATTGCTATAACTCAAAATATTTTTGGTCAATTTTCAATTTTTTTTCAAAAAATTATGCACAAATATCTAAGCTTTAATTTTTATTCAGCGATTTTAAAAATAGAAAATATTTGAAGAAAAATTTCGAAAAATTCGAAGATACTTTAAAAAAAAAAAAAAAAAAAAAATTTGCAGTAAACGTTTTTTTCAAAGTCGTCGAATAAAAATTAAAGTAAATTGTTAAAAAGAAAAAGATACGCTCCAAATTTCATTACTTTATCTCTATCGGTTCCTGACTTATAAGAGTTTGAATGTAAGAAATCGGGAAAAATGGCATCATGGAGAAAAACGCGTTTAAAGTTTTAAATACACATTAGTCAGGTGCATGCAACAAAAATAATTATATTTTTCATTCTATTTAAGATAGAAACAAGGTTTCAACGTCATTTTAAGCAGATGAAAACTGAGTAATTTTTCAAATGATTAAAAAAAAAAAAATTGCAAAATTTGACGATTTTTGTGTCCCCGGACCCCCTTAAATAAATGGCAGGACATGGAACATATCAGTCACAAAAATTTGTCTTGAAAAATTTGCTACAAAAGCGCGAGAATCATGATTTTACATTTTTTTACTCAGAATGTATCAAGGAGCTCAATTTGGCACATCTTGGTAACCAGATACTAGCCTAATCGGAAACTAGCGGCCAGGTCTTTGGGTAGTCCCCGAGTCGAAATCTGTGCAGTGTAAGTTTTATAAGAGTTTGGGGGGGGGGGGAGGGACACCTGTTTTCCCGAGCCTGAGAGGGCCCAATATTTTTAAAACTAGCGGTGAAAATACGGGTAAACAATATGGAGGGGAGCCCGAAAAAGTCATTCGTGATGGGCCCCAAAATTTCTGTGCACTCCCCTGGTGGAGGGCAAGTTTACCAAACTGACAAGGGCCTGCCTTAGCTCTGGACGGCCCTGAATGGGATTTGGAAAGAGCAGGAAGTCCTAATTAACCCTTAGTAGCCTGATTTACGAAAATGATTTATTTTTAATATTACTGTGTTTGCTTGAGGGTCTAGATGAAGGGAAAAATAGCTAAAAAAATCACAATATTTATTTTACAATATTTACAATACACAATATTTTGTATTCAACAAAACTTTTAGTAAAATGTGTTTACTTGTTCACTTTGCCGCGCGAGTAATATGTCATAGATAAAATAAAACAATAATGACATTTGATTTTTTTTTTAATTTCGTTGGAAAGAATATTATACAACAGTAAAATACGTACAGCCAACCTATAAAAAAAAACTAATAGTAATGTGAACATTCGGTTTAAAAGATTGGTATCAAAATTGAAACTCTAGGTTATTAAGGGTTAAGGGTCTAAATTTCAAGTATGCTTTGCAGTTAACGAGCTCACTCGTTTCATAGTTGCAATATTAAAAATAAAAAACTTTGTTATTTTCCTTTTCTGACATGAGAAATTAAAAAAAAATCTTCTGTTTTACGGTACAAAATATTTCGGGTTTCGAGGGGGGGGGGGGGGTCGTCGCCCCCCCCTCGGCGACCCTGGCCGCCGATACGGCCCTGGCCTTCCGAGTAGTTAATTTTATTGTCAAATACTTTTAGGAGTCAGCGAAATACATAAAGTTCGGAATAACACATTTGAATACTGATAATCTAGTAAATATAGCATTTATAGTCCCTTGGAATAAGCAGTAGTCACTGTTTTGATTAATTTATCTTTAAATGTATTAAAAATTGAAACATTTAAGTACTTGATCACGTTCCTTTTGAATCATTTATTCTTATAATATATGCTTTATTTATATATTTTGTTTTTCATCATTTTATCCTGAAAATTAAATTTTCTTCTTGAAAGTTAAAACAAATATTAAAATGCTGAAACCGCGATGTAACAAGATTCGTTCGTCAAAAACGCAATCCCGTGAGATTGGTTTCATACTTTTCAGCAATATAAGTGTTGCATTTGTCTCACAGAGCCGTTGAACAAAGTTTCTTAACCGTACAATTGCAATTAACGAACTGATGTGTGCATCACATGACTTCCTTTTACTCCAATTTAATGTCATTTCCCCGTTACTGGCATTTTTAATGTGATTCAATAGTTTACTCTCTAAATATCACCAACAATGGCCAAATTGAAACCAAATTTAAAAAAAAAAAAAAATCACCAAATTTGTCGCCAAGTTGACGACTAAAAGACTGGCGATATATCGCCAAATGTCCGACAAATTATAACACCACTTGAGTTTACATCGAAATTACGGATTTCCCCTCAAAAAGGGACAAAAGACCCCCTTAGGAACATCCGAATGCAACAAAAAAGGAAGGTGCACAACTAGACCCCACTAGGAGTCTTAGTACCAAATTTCAACTTTCTAGGGCATGCCGTTTTTGAGTTATGCGAGATACATACACACATACGCACATACATACGGACGTCACGAGAAAATTCGCTGTAATTAACTCGGGAATCATCATTATGGATATTTCGCGTGTCTATACGTTCTTAGGCACTTATCCACGTGTGGTCGAGTCGAAAAAAAAACTCAATATTCATTCGGGGGTGAGTAAAATGGAAATGAAGGCCGATTTTTGAGTGAAAATTTTTTCGCGAATACAATACTTCCTTTTTTGTAAAAGGAAGTAAAAATAACTCATGAAAGGTAGGCCAAGTAAAGGGAGGATTCATATTCACGTTTACTGTTACAGTAAAATACAAAATCGTACGGCTTAGATAGCAACGAATGGGCGCTGGGACAGATAGAAAGTGAGAACAAAAACTACTACTTCTATTGCTTTATGTACCCTAATTTAATGAGATTTATTACAACCTTTCAGCAGTTTGATAATTTTAATGTGATTATTATTGTTTTACTTTTTATTTTTTGAAAAACATTCGCCGAGTCAAAGGACATAACATTAAAGATCGGAATTAGGTTACTAAACTTTATTATGAAGGTATCCTTGATCCCTATGTTATGAAAGGAGGAAAAAGAGAAAAAAATTAATTTGAATTTTGACATCTTGAATTCAAATTATGTTTTTCGCAATCATGAGTGTGTGTATGTAGGCGTGTGTCTTTGTGTGAGGGGGTATGTGTGTTTGTGTGTGGGGGGTATGTGTGTTTGTGTATGGGGGTATGTGCGTTTGTGTGTAGGGGGTATGTGTGTGTGTAGGGGTATGTGTGTTTGTGTGTAGGAGATATGTGGTTTGTGTGTGGGGGGTATGTGTGTTTGTGTGTGGGGGTATGTGTGTTTGTGTGTAGGGGTATGTGTGTTTGTGTGCAGGGGGTATGTGTGTTTGTGTGCAGGGGGTATGTGTGTTTGTGTGCAGGGGGTATGTGTGTTTGTGTGTAGGGGTAAGTGTATTTGTGTGTAGGGGGTAAGTGTGTTTGTGTGTAGGGGGTATGTGTGTTTGTGTGTAGGGGTATGTGTGTTTGTGTGTAGGGGGTATGTGTGTTTGTGTGTAGGGGGTATGTGTGTTTGTGTGTAGGGGGTATGTGTGTTTGTGTGTAGGGGGTATGTGTGTTTGTGTGTAGGGGTATGTGTGTTTGTGTGTGTGTAGGGGTATGTGTGTTTGTGTGTGTGTAGGGGGTATGTGTGTTTGTGTGTAGGGGGTACGTGTGTTTGTGTGTAGGGGGTATGTGTATGTGTGTGTAGGCATATGTGTTTGTGTGCTGGCATAAGTGTGTGGGTAGTTGTGTATATGAATGTGTGTGTGGGGGGGGGTATGTGTATGTGGCATATGTGTTTGTGTCTGTGTGCAGGCATGAATGTGTGTGTAGTTGTGTATGTATGCGCGTGTGTGTAGGACATGGATGCAACCTGGAGACGGCTTTCGCTAGAGGAGCAGCATCGTGAGGAGCCGGTCGACGGTGATGCTGCAGAGGGTGGCGGTGGGAAAATGAAATCAAAGGACAACAAAACAGACAAGTGAGAACAATAAGCAATCGTGATTGCTCAAAAAAATCAATTGGTTGTCGATTAAATGACCTGAAATGTGATTCGACTGAATGTAAGGAATTTAACGTAAACAGAAGGAAAATAAGGAACCGTAAGTAACTGCGAATTTTAGAAACAATTATTTAAAATTATTTTCCAGCTGTACTTAGAAACGAGTTTTAATGATAACGCACGCGATAGAACACGATTTCTCAATAGTAAGCACAAAAAGTAAGTCATGTTATATGTATTAAAAAATCATTAACATATTCTAACAAATATGCATCAAAATACCTAAAATATTGGCGAAAAATTAATATGCATTAATAATACTTCAGTTTCGTCGACAATTTTCTCTGAACTGAATACAATACTTAGCCATTCTATTTTTAAATTATTTCGTTATTCACGTGATTAATATTTGGTATTGAACGGGGGTAAACGGTATTGATCGGGGGGTATACCCCCGTTCAATACCCCGTTCAAAGGGAAGGTCATGACCCTTCCCAAACCGTTGACAGATTATAAGCCCACATTTTCCTCGAACACTTTCCCCCAACTTAAATACATTGTTTACATATTTTTCATTCTACTACTTTCTCATCTTTATCGCAATTGTAACTTAATTGCAATTTAATACATGAATTGTTGTCATGTATTAATTACAAAATGTGGTGAGTGAAAAAAAACTTAAGTTAAACAATTGTAACGAAAATAATACATCTCGGCACTCATTTCAAAAATAAATACAAAGTAAATCGGGGGGCCCCCGCCAAGTCGAGCGCGAACAATGCCGTACCATCCTTTACTGGAACCATTTCGCCACATTTTTAGGCCCCTATTTCAGAACCTTCTGATAAGACCAGAACGCAGAAATTTCCGTCATCCAGTAAGCTATAATCACATACTTAAAATCCGAAATTTCAAGTCTGTAGGTCATTTAGTTCCGAAGTTAAGCGAAAGCAAAGTTTCGCATTTATGACACTCACTCGCGATCATCAAAATAGAACTAATACTTCCCATAAACTCAGAGAGGTGAAATTTGGTACAGAGTTAGGGTTTAATGGCCACACTGTTAAAAAATTTCCGGAAAATTTACGGTAATTGTTACTGGCATCCATGTTGCCAGTAACTATTACCGTAAAAATCAAATGTTACTGTAAAATTTTACGGTTTCCTCGGTAGGCCACAGCAACCAGTTGGCGCTGGGATCGCTTATTTCTCCGGTATAAATTACCGTAAAAATCAGCGATGCGTCGGCGATGCAATTTTACAGTAACAGTTACCAGAAAATCTTCCTGAATTTTTTAACAGTGCACATAAAGGGAAAACTATAAAAACTAGGCTAATCGAAGATCTGGAGTGACCCTGATTAGAAAACACAAGAGCCCAACCGAACTATTAGAGATCGACATACCGCCTTAACAAAAAATATTCAACTTGGTGGGCCGCTTCATTTGATGTCAAAAATCGAAAGTCTGAAGTATCTAATGAAGAACCTTCAGCTGGTCTCAGCTGTGTTAGAGATATGGTAATGCCCCCTTCTACTATTGGTACATAAAAAAATCGACTGTCATTGCAAAAGTCCAGCGTAATAGGACACATCTTCTAATTTAATTTAGCCTAACTTTAGTCTACTCTAATATTACACAAATTAAATGTTTCTACAAAAAGAAGTGAAATCCCTTCAAAAACATTCTGTAAAGAACTAGCCAAGTCTCAATGGAGCTGTTTGTTTATCTCTAAAAAGTAATGAAATTTAGACAAAGTCATGACAAGTCGAAGGTTCCTTACTGCGAATTCTTTATTGTTATCGTTAATGTTGTGTGACTTGGCCGTTAAAGGGTACACAAGGGTACAAAACTAGGTGCTCCATGACACGATTGCACCAATCTGTCGCCAGAACCGCTACCCATTGACGATGGAAAATTGCCACTTGGAAAACGTATAAACAAAATTGACTTGTACCCACTAACGTATAAAGAATGTTTAACGGTCAAGTCACACATCATTAACTATAACAATAAAGAAATCGCAGTAAGGAACCTTCGACTTGTCATGACTTTGTCTAGATTTCATTACTTTTCAGAGATAAACCAACAGCTCCATCGAGACTTGGCTAGTTTTTTTACAGAATGTTTTTGGTGGGATGAATTTAATAAAAATAAACTTTCAATAAAAAAGGAAAATGAGAATAAATTAAGAAGCAAAAACATAAATGAAAGAGATCTTACTTTTACATCTTTGTCAACAGCCTGTTATTGATACAACGAACTTCCCCTGTGTTACTTTCGCGCGCGCGCGTTTTTTTTATTCGCCTTCATTTTTTCCTTAAGACCCTCTCTGAAGCTTAAATACTCATGTAACTACAGTCGACGCTCGATATAACGACCATCTCTGTCCCAGAGAGAAAGATCTTTATAACGAGTGGTCGTTATAAGAGGCAGAATTAAAAAGAAAAGACATGCATCATTCATGTCCCGTTGTTCCAGTTAAATGCCCAAATTATTTTTACCATAGGAGTTTTTAGAAAAATCATGTGCGCAAAATATTAAGCAGATTTTGAAGTAGAAAATATGGGGAAAAATACTACACACTTAACAAATAACTTACTTTCTGAATAACTTACTTTCTTTTAATTGGAAAAAGCATCGGAAATAGCGACCGCTAAATTCGGTCGCTGTATTGAATTAGACAATACAAAACGGTCGTTATAACGAAACCAAATTAACATACAATTCATAGGGATAAAGTTGGGGCTTTTACCATTGGTCGTTATTTTGGGATGGTCTTTATAATGTATGCTCGTTATAATGAGCGTCGACTGTACCACCCTTTGCCAGAAAGGAAATGAGAGGGACCCTAACACGGCATACGACGCACAGTAGCAGAACTAATCGAATAACCGCTGCGCACAGTATAAAACATAGACTAATAATAAGAGTAGACCGAGCTTTCTCATTCTTGCTGATGAAGAAAATTGGTTCATAGATGTATCATGTGACTAGTGGAAGGGCTTGGCGAAGACTTTGGCAGCATGGTTGCTAGATGGCAGCATTAACTATAGTTTGGCACTCGACATGTATTTTAAGACAATGTGTTTTCATTAAAAAAAACTTCCAGGTGCAGAGATTGAACTGTTCTTCTTTTAGTTATGCATTATTTTGACATTAGTAATAGTTTTTGATCAGCTTTCGGTAACTTTTATTTCATTTGGAGCTGTCAGCGTTGGCGTGAACGAAATGGCGTAAACGTTTTGCGTTAACGCAAAAATGTACTAATCGGTATCTTAAATTGAAACTGTAGGTAAAAATCTTACTGTTTGCTGATTCTTCTTGGTCGCTTGCATCTTTTATTGCTTAGAGAGTTATTGAAATTGACTAAAGAAAATGCAAAATACTATCTAAACGAAAAACTCACAATATTAACAAAATATTTACAACTTAGAATAACAAATTTACAAATCGGACTCCATAAAAGATCATTCTTCCGTGTTCCATCAATTCTATTTATTTTATTTCGCGCTGGCGTTGATCGTCTGCTACGATTAACGCCCGCTGTTGCTAGGATATCCACCAGTCACATGGTTTGGTTTATGAGCAGCAAAAGGGTTGCCATAGCTCGGTCTACTCTTATTATTAGTCTATGGTATAAAACCTTTTCCCGCCAAAGTTGAATCGCCAACTAGCCAGTAAAGATTTTTTCTGTGATAACTAAATCTAATTGAAGTGGGAAAACGCGAAAGCATTCATCTCTACGGAAGTGTCCAGTCTTATGCGAAGCTATATGGCCTTTGGTAATTAACATAAAAGTGTAACAATGATGAACCCAAAATGCTTGGGTTCATCAATAGATCTATTTCAAACAAATCTAAGTTCTTCTGCCTTTATATAGGAGTTTAGTAAGACCTCATTTGGAGTACGCTGTACAGTTTTGGTCGCCTTATCTGAAGAAAGATATTTTTGTATTGGAAAGGGTTCAAAGAAGGGTAACTAAATTAGTAAGGGGACTCTCAGATTTAGATTATGATACCAGACTTAATAGGCTTAACATGTATAGCCTGGAGCAAAGGAGAGTCAGAGGGGACATGATTCAGTTATTTAAATTTATCAAAATGAAAGATGTAAATGGATTAAATTTTTGCGGGGAAAGCAGGACAAAGGGTCATTGTTTTAAGCTATTTAAATTTCAGGCTAACTTGGAAATCAGGAAAAACTACTTTAGCCGGGTCGTGGGCACTTGGAATAGCTTACCGGAAGAGGCGGTAATGAGCAAGGGAGTGGATAGCTTTAAGAGGGCCATTGATCTTCATTGGGGACTCATTAATTGACTAGGACCAGCCTAGCTGGGCCCAGAGCCTGTTGCTGGTCGTCACATTTGTATTTGTAATATTGTTAGGAGTAAAATAGAAAGGAACACCCCTGTAATGTCATTTTTCCAATTGTAAGCATATAACTATAGTACTTGCTACTTAAAATAGACCACCAGCTCCGTTATTCCATCCGAGGACTGCAGTTTCGCGCTTTTTAGCACTCACCAGCCCGGAATAGGAATCACATGAGCTGGTGGCGAAAATCCTCTTAAGAGAGCCAAACTTAACTTACTACAAAATACCTTGGCTTTGCCATCAATCTTTGAGTTGAACCGCACCATTGCTGCGGTCACTCATCTGGTGTGCTAATTCTACATTAGCTATCAGCCTGTTTGGCTCTCTTGGCTCCCTTAAGAGGATTTTCGCCACCAGCTTATGCGATTCCTATTCCGGCCTGATGAGTGCTCAAAAGCACGAAACTGCAGTCCTCGGATGAAATAACTGAGCTGGTGGTGTATTTTAAGTATTTCTGCCTTAGCCCTTGCTTAGGGCGGTAACTTACTACGAAATATAGAACTGCTATTGCAATGTTTCGGAAAAGGGGGGGGGGGTAGGGCGGGAGCAAGAGAAGTGGAGGTCGGGACTTTTGATTGCGACACAAAACTGTTATTGAATGGGCTACATACAATGTTCTTGCATGCCTCATGTAAACACTTTTTCTACTGTAACTTTAGAAAAATGCTGCAAGAGTGACTTATGGCCTCTTACACTGCCTTACGGAAGACAAAAAAAATAGCTCGGAAGATTATATTCGTAACGAAATGTTTTTGTAGCTATTCACATGACAATCAACAGTACTTAAAATACACCACCAGCTCAGTTATTCCATCCGAGGACTGCAGTTTCTTGCTTTTTAGCACTCATCAGCCCGGAATATTAATCACATGAGCTGGTAGCGAAAATCCTCTTAAGGGAGCCAAGAGAGCCTAAAAAGCACGAAAAAAGCTTTCGTGCTAAAAAGCACGAAACTGCAGTCCTCGGATTGAATAACTGAGCTGGTGGTGTATTTTAAGTATTTCTGCCTTAGCCCTGGCTTAGGGCGGTAACTTACTACAAAAAAAAATAAACAGTAGTTTAAACCAGGGCTGAAGAGTCGGTTTTACTAATTTTGGGGAAAAGGAGTCAGAGTTTGGAGTCGAAGGTTAAAAGTTCCAAGAGTGAGTCAGAATCTGAGACTGATTATGGGGTAAAGGAGTGATTTCCGGAGCGAGTCATTTTCCCTCCGCAGTCCTGGTTGAAACTACAGTCTAACCTCCATATATCGAACTTTCACATATCGAAATTTTCTATATATCGAAATCCCAGCAAATTTCTATGTTAATTATATAGAAAAATTGTTTCTAAAAATCGAAAAAATCTCTATATATCGAAAGTTTTTCCGAGACATTCGTAGATTTTTTCCACTTTGGACTGTGTCTCATGAAAAATGAAGGTTAGAGGAGAAAATTATGTGCACTGAAGGTTGCTACGGAACTCTTAAGGAATCTCTGGTTTGAAGGGTGTGTAGGTAAGTCGTTGTTCCGTTCTGAAGTTCTTAAATTCCTTAAAGTTTATTTCAAATTTTAGTTGTAACCAGGACACTAAAATCAGTTACAAGTTCTCTTTTGTCTGTTAATTACATTCCTACTCTTAGCTTCAGTAAAAATCATTCAAGTTTTTAAGTAGATTGATTTTTTACTTTTCTCTCGATCACATTCTTAAAACAAAAATCGCCTAACGTTTCGATCAAGTTGAATTGCTGAAGAATATGAAGATGTTGACGTAAAGATTTAATTTCTGTTAATTTTTAAATCATTAACTTTCATTTAATCCGATGCTCGTATAAATTATGTTTCATACACGAAAATTAGCTTTTATTTTAATATTATACTTTTAACTATACTCTAATGGATACTTTTATGATAAAATAAGATCGTTTCCATATATCGAAACTTCTATATATCGATTTTTTTCCCGCAATTTGCTACTTCGATATATGGAGGTCCGACTGTATATGAGTAGACCTGCTGGAGAGGAAAACATAAGATGACTCGACTCCAAAAAGCACTTTCTTCAGTGTCATCTTTTAGCAATGTTGATACCAAAACAATTGTTTATCTAGGTTTCACGTGACAGCAGTTAATTTTCAAAAAAATTAACACTAGCGTCCCCGTTCAACTTAACTGGAGATTAGCAATATCTAATTAACCAATCAGAGCTTTTTTTTAACCAGTTTTTTTGACTCATTTGAACAGCTTCGTTCATTTGATAAAATTGCGGGTCAGTTCCCTGCGAGAGTTACTCGGGTACATTGAAAATGTTTCATTTTATTAATATTTTTACAGAATAACTAAAATTAGCTAATAGTAAGGAAAAATAGTGTTAGGTTTGGATATAAAGCAATTATAGCTCATTTTGTTAAGGTATTTCGATGACCGAGGGTTAAGTTATCTTTTTTTCCCATAAGACTGAGTTAGATTTCTGCTGGTAAAAATTTAAATAGAATCGTAAAATTAGGTGACGTCAGAAAATTTTTAAACACAGATTTTGCCAACTCTAATTTTTACATTCATTAATCATTCAAAATACTTGATGAATGCAGCATTATTTACATTCATTAGCATTTTCATGCTAAAAATATAGTAATGTAAAAAGAAAAAACAATAACTTATGTTAAATAGTTCATTCATTATGAATCTAAACACGCACCTCCAAATGTAGTGATAACTGAAAATAAAAGGCCGAATGTGAAAAGTATTGAATTAACATCAAGAGATAGAAATAAACGAAGAAATAAAATGAGAAGACTAATAGTTCAAAAGAACATTCAATAATTTAGAAGATTCATTAATTTTAATAAGGAGTCGTATTAACACCCGTTCGTTCATAAGCCGACCATACCCAACCCTATTTGTCGAAACAAAAGTTTTCTGGTCATTGATAACACTTGAAGTTTTTTTACTCTAAAATACCTTTATTCATAAAATGTACAGTTAAAAAGCTTCTCTCAAATTGAATAATCGGACATCAAAGAAAAAGCTTCGATGTAAAATTGAAGTTTAAAATGATACGTTGAAGAAAGTTATTGTAAGGTTCACTTGGAATGTTTCAAAATCCATTTGCGATAGTGCGGTACGCTGCTAAAAGTTGAAGGAAACCGTGGATCACAATCATTTCTGTTCCATGACAAGACACCAATCACTTCGTATTTGCTTTCTACTTTCACAAGCAAAGGAGCTCCAGAATCGGCCTAGAAAGAAAAGTTACCAAGATTACTGTTTAGTTTTGGTCTCCTTATCTTAAGAAAGATATTAATGTATTGGAAAGGGTTCAAAGGCGAGCTACAAGGCTAATAAATTGACTTTCCCACTTAGACTATGATTCCAGGCTTAGAAGGCTTAAAATGTACAGTCTTGAGCAAAGAAGAGACCGAGGGGACATGATTCAGTTGTTTAAATTTATTAAAATGAAAGATGTTACGGGGCTGAAGTTTAGCACTGAAAACAGGACAAGGGGTCATTGTTTTAAGCTATTTAAATCTCAGGCTAACATGGATATTAGGAAAAATTATTTTAGCAGGGTAGTGGAACCTTGGAACAGCTTACCCGAAGAGGTGGTCATGAGCAAAGGAGTAGACAGTTTTAAGAGGGCCATTGATCTTCACTGGGGATTGTAAATGGACTAGGACCAGTCTAGCTGGGCCCAGAGCCTGTTGCTGGTCGTCACTTTTGTATTTGTATTTAAAACCTTCACTTGGACAGCAGTTTCATTTAGTGATTGGGTAAGTGGCAGAAATATGTGCACTTCATCTGAAAACTCCTGTAGCTGCATTCGTTAAGTACAACTGACGACGATGTTTAAAATTACTTGACAGAAATTCAGTTTTAAAAGCATTCAAATTTAAAATATTTTGAACATGTGTTGCAATTGTAACAAGTTTAAATTTTCCAGACTAGGGCAATTGTATTTGCCTTTGAAAATTCAGTGATATTGAAGAGTTGACTAAGAAATGGCACGATCATCTCGCTGGCTAATACAGTGGCTCAAGTGTCAAACATTTTAAAATATTTTAATACTATTTAAAAGATTTATTGCATTTTTACTACACTGGTACAGACTACAGAGTCTTTATAACTGCTGCGCGGGGGAGGAGGGTATAAGAGATAATCCACAGTGGGGTATCATTAAAATGTGCCAATTAAACTTTTCAATCTGAACGAGTCGACAAAAGTATAAAAAAAGATAATTTGAATTTTGACATCTTGAATTCAAATTATGTTTTTCGCAATCACGAGTGTGTGTATATAGGCGTGTGTGTTTGTGTGTGGGGGTAGGTGAGTGTGTGTATGTGGGCATGTGTGTTTGTGTCCTGGCATAAGTGTCTGGGTAGTTGTGTGTATGAATGTGTGTGCGTGGGGGCGGGGTATGTGTATGTAGGCATATGTGTTTGTGTGCAGGCATGAATGTGTGGGTAGTTGTGTATGTAGGCATATGTGTTTGTGTGCAGGCATGAGTGTGTGTAGGTGTGTGTATGTATGCGTGTAGGTGTGTGTATGTATGCGTGTAGGTGTGTGTGTTTAGGTGTGTGTGTAGTGTATGTATGCGCGTGTGTGTAGGACATGGATGCAACCTGGAGACGGCTTTCGCTATAGGAGCAGCATCGTGAGGACCCGGTCGACGGTGATGGTGCGGAGGGTGCTGGGGGGAAAATAAAATGATAGGACATCAAAACAGTCAAATGAAAGCAATAAGCAATCGTGATTGCTCAACAAACGACAAAACAAGTACCCATAGGAACACATTTTTGGCAAGCTCAACCCTTCATCCCTAGTAAACCTTTTTAAGAGTCGGTCGTGACATCCCTCACAAACGTTTTAAACAGTTCAAGATGCGCATCGTAACTTGAATTCCCATCCAATATCTCGTGATTTTTGTTTAGAGCAAGCTCGTCTTACTATCTTGTCTTCAACGCATACAGAAACTGAAAATTTCCCACCTGTTCGTCTTTGTGGTTCTTATTTGGTAGGATATTTAGGAAAGTTCTAAATGACCGATCCCTATCTATTCAGATTTGTTGCTACTTTACGTAGAGCAGGTTGTGAAGTTTTTCAAGCAATCACTTTGTTTCTCAAATTCTTTAAGAATGAGTGAAAACGGCATGATTGTAAAAATAGAATGCAATGTCTTCAATCTTACTAAGCATTTATATGGTTATGTAGTGCAGTAGGCAGAAAAATAAACCCAGCAAATTTTGCTTTATAGATCACACATCTGTCTTTATACTTTTTTCCATTCAACAGAGTTGAAATTCAAACTTCATTCTATAAAGACTAAATTCCTACGTACAATGGCTCCCAAAAGTGTTCGTGCACCTTGAAATTCTGTGGTGAAACAGAATAACGTAAAACTGAATTGGAATATGAAATCTAAAACATTTTTACATCATTTCTACGTCGTTCTAAATAAAACACGGTAGTTTTTCAAAATATTGACGGATTTTCTTTTTGAAATTAGTCAAAACACGCAGAGAAATAACAAGCCACAAAAGTCATCGTACACAGAAATATTTCCGAATAAATTCATAATTAAAATCATATGTCGTTTTTTTATTACTTTTGTATTGTATTGACCAGGTTTGGAGTAATCGCCGATTACGTAATCTTAATATGGGTAATCGATTGCATTTGTGTAATCGTAATCATGGAATGAGACACTCGTAATCGTAATCTAATTGTTTCTTGCATAATAGTAACTAATCTAAATTTCAATAATCGTTATTTAGCCTTGTAATCATGCAATCCTGACTTGCTGCAAAAATGAAAATTTATTACATGAGATTCTACAATGGTATAAAGGAGATGAGATCCGGATAAAGGAGAAGATTACTTCAATCTATATATATATATATATATAAAAATGAATGTATGTCATCCATGAACTCAAAAACTACCCGGCAGATTTGGCTGAAACTTTCACCGTTTGTTATTTTTGGTACTGGGAATGTCTATAGACCAGTTCGAAAAAAATCCGTTCCTTTTTTATTCCAATTTAAGTCACAATCCATTGGATAAATACGAATAAAATGCAGAAATTAATTCGCGTGATCATTGATAAGAAGCCATTTTTCTTGGGTTTGAACAAATTCTTTATTGTTTTATGGCTTTTCATGCAACGGGGGGATTTAAAACTTTTTCTATTTGATATTTTTAGCGATGGATTGATCCTGCAAACTGCGTGAGTACAAAATTTGAGGCTTCACTGGATACCTGGACCGATTATTATGAAAATTGCTATGTATATGTATTTTTCCACGGAGAAGGTGCATCATATGCTCATTGAAGCCACTCGCCACCAGGTGGCACTGCAGAATAGCAACTTCTGCCCCGTTCAACCGATTGTCATGAAAATCAGTATAATGATGTATTTTTCTGTTGGCGTAGCAACGCGCGTCGGGTACAGCTAGTTAGAAGTATAAAACAGCCTATTAATATATACTGTGGAATATATCTGCAACAGTTATTGCTTAATAGAATATTTTATTTGAATTATGCTGTAAGTTTTTGAAATTGCAACACTTAATATTTTAATTTACCTCTTATACCGCAAGAAAAAAAAAAATTTCCATCCTTACATATAAGTCGGTTTGACGAAACTTTTTCAAACCTATGGATAAAACTGGCAAAGGAGTTTTGCATTTGAAAAGAATTTCTCAAAGTGAGTGATTTGAAATTAAAAGGCATTTTTGTCGGCCCACAAATAAGCATGCTTATAATAGAACAATGATTTTGATGAAAATCTCAACGGAAAAGAACTAACGACTTGTTTGTCTCTAAAGGTGGTCACTCGAGGATTTCTAGTTATAAAACTAAAAATTCCAATTTAGTGAAAAACTAACGATATGAAACGATTGAGTGCAGAATGTAACTTACATTTTTGAGCAATCACGATTGCTTATTGCTTTCATTTGACTGTTTTTGGCGTGCTATCATTTTATTTTCCCACCGCCACCCTCCGCACCATCACCGTCGACCGGCTCCTCACGATGCTGCTCCTAGAGCGAAAGCCATCTTCAGGTTGCGTCCATGTCCTACACACAGGCGCATACATACACAACTACACACACAAACGCACACATACATACGCACACATACATACACACACGCACACCTACACACACGCATACATACAGACACCCACACACAACTACCCACACATTCATGCCTGCACACAGACAAACACATGTGCCTACACACGCATACACATACCCCACACACACATTCATACACACAACTATCCACACACTAATGCCAGCACAGACACACATGCCTACACACACATACCCCCTACACACAAGCCTACATATACACACACTCGTGATTGCGAAAACCGTAATTTGAATTCAAGATGACAAAATTCAAATTATTTTATTTTTTTGCATTCTCACTTCCATTCTCTCTTCTAATCTTGCAACGATGAGTGATGAGCAAGGTGAACACTTTCATCAAGATATTAAACGTATAGAATAATGTTAGCAAGAAAAATCCCTACTCTGCGATTAAACCTGTGATACTTCTCCTCACAATGAATGTATAAGTGCGCATTATTGCTATAATTGCATTAAGATTCGAAATTGAAGTAGATAAATATGTTAAGATTAGATTTAAAAAAAATCAGGTTTTAGCAATTTATGGAAATTAAATTTGTCATAACTTTAAAATGGTATGTTACAAGAATTTAGTTTATGTATTCATGTTCAGCAAGCCCAACTTGACATAGAGTTTTTCTCAAAGTTATAGAAAAAAGTGAAATTTTGTCACAGTGTTACCTATGCAGGCTACATTGTCAAAATAGTTATGTAGTATTTAAATGTACAATCAAAAGTCCCAAGTTTTAAACTATGACGTAGTTACCTCAAACGAGCAATGAGAATAATGCATGTTGTATTCTCCCACGAGTCTAATCGTAACCAAAATTGTGATCGGCACATCATAATTTTAATCTATTACATTTTAAATAATCTAATTATTGCCGTAACCGTAATTACGTTTTGGCAGATTATAATCGTAATTTTCTGTTTGTCAAGCCTGTAATCCTAATCTATTAGATTCTTTCGTAATCTACTCCAATTTATTCCCTACTAGTGTGGAACCCGCACGACTTTGCCCGTAATAAAAAATTAAAAGGTCTTTTGGTTCGCCTGTATATTTACAAATAATGTATGGTGAATTTTCTCGCCAATTGGCTTGTACCCGTGTTACGGTTCCACGTTATGATAATTTCGTAATTGACTCGTCCATCTTATGATATTTTTGTTCTTAAAATTGGAATAGATAAAGAACCACATCGAATTTTCGAAAAATCGCTTCGAGGTGCACACCCCGATGGTACAAACGTTGTGCCAAATTTTATGAAAATCGACCGAACAGTCTAGGCGCGTCACAGAGATCCGGACAAACAGAGGGACATGCAGCTTTATTAGTAAAGAATATTTTGCTTACTACTTTAAAATGACTGGCATTCCAAACAAAAAAACTCCATTCGAAATTCGATTATTGCCATCATAGTAGGGGTAAATCGGTTCGAAATATTC
Organism: Uloborus diversus; assembly: GCF_026930045.1. Taxonomy (NCBI): domain Eukaryota; kingdom Metazoa; phylum Arthropoda; class Arachnida; order Araneae; family Uloboridae; genus Uloborus; species Uloborus diversus. The sequence continues at coordinate 1,016,416 of NW_026558318.1, read as the reverse complement.
CGAAATTTGTTAACTTATGCCATTCTATACTGAAATGCATGATAAAATCCTTTAAAGAAAAGAATCGGATCGAAAACTAGGTAAAAAGGATCAACCGGCAAAGTTAAAGTGATCACAGATTTACAGTTTAAAAATTTATGAAAAACACATTTGAGTGCTATAAAAGTTCCTACAGACACTGTTAAAAATTTCACTGAAAAAATGGTTAAATAACAGTTTATTTTATTGTCATTTTACCGTATTCAGCCTCAACAGTCAAATAACCATAAAAAAGATGGTTTTCAAACCATTAATCGAAAGAAAAACAGTATTTTCACCGTATTTTGAGAAAGCGGTTATTTTACCGTAAAGTTTAGCCAATCGGATCGACTGACAGCCAATAGGAATTCAGCGCGCGCAACGCCATCTTCCGGAAATGGAAAAGCGAGGGTGATGATAGCAAAGCAAACATGGCGGCCTCTATTGGAAAGGTAAATACATTTTTCATTTATTAGATTTTTAGTTATTTGTTGTGTACTTAATGTTATCTCTACTAACACTTATTTTAAGAGCTGAAACGCACTTATAACATATCAATGAGTGCCACTGCACCTATTCTTTTCTTACTTTAGATTATACATATACGTAAGCAATGTTGAATGCTGAATGCATTTACAGTAGTAAATTTGAAACTTCGACTCTTCCCTCTCTATTTCCCTGAGTTTATTATCCCTTCCAGGGAAAATACTGTTCAAGTTGCAAAAAACAATTATCTTTTAGGAATTGTACCATATTTTGCGAAATACTGAGTATTTGGCCGAGAATTACAATCGTATACGGTTGAAAATTGTCTTCCATATTGCATGTGTAGTATGATATGTGTCGAATTTGGTTAGTTTATCTGCAATTCTGCACAAATTTAAATTCCTTTATTTATTTGAAAATCTACTGCTTCAGATGTATGATTTTACAGCGTACAATCATGGTAATGTTATGTAAATAAATCTTGCAGGAAACCAAATGTTTCTGCACCATGACTATTATTAAACTTGGATCACTGTGATTAATTAAATTAGATTGCTTTTTAGCAGTATTTATTATATTGTAAATCAACTTTTAGATATTTGAAGTATGAAAAATCAGTAATAAGCTGACTTTTCATATTTATGACCACTTAATATCATGATGTCTTATTTTTTTACTTTTTCTGTTTTATGTATAAATGAGTAAGTAAGAGTTAGGTTAATGTTATGTGTCGTAAGATTTAAGAAATAAGTTATTAGGTAACGGATAAACTAAAACCCCCACTTATACGAATTTTAAAAATCCTCCCGGAACCAAATATTTCCACTTAGACGCAAGTGTTCAAGTTCCCAGCTTAATCGAATAATATTGTTTAGCTTTCCCAATATTTTTGCAGAGAAAATTTTCGAATAAATTAAGTCAGAACTAGAGTTTAAGCAGAGTTCAAAACTTTTTAGCAAAAAAGCTAAAATGTGAAAAAAAAGCTTTAGCGAAATGCTAAAACATCCAAAGTTAATGAATAACTTTCCATAAGGCAAATTATGGGGAAGGTGTTTCTTTCTAAATGCCTCAATGCGTTTCACCTGCAATTGCAAATTAAATTCCAAATTTAGTTTGAAATGAAAAAATTTAGAATTAATGCAACTGCAAGCAGAAACACTGGTAAGTACAATTATTGACGTAAGATATAAATTCATATTTTTTTGGCCAACAATGGGGGGGGGGGGGGCATTTATATTTTGTCAAAACATTTCCACTAACTCTAATTTCTTTTGTTGTTCCCATTGCAAAAACGAACGCAGTTATAAGTTAATAACACTGAAAAATATTTACCCTTTTAAGATGAGTATAAATTGATAAATACATCCTAACCTCTTTTTGTGGTGGATAGGGACCACATTAAAAAACTCGCATAAAAGAGTTCGTTCGTTTCATAAATAACTTCGTCCATTTTATAAATACTTCCCAATCTCAAGCTTCAAAAATTTTCATATTGTGACACATTATTTATGTAACGCTTACTCATTTTGTGTGTAATGGATTACTGGGAGTATACCCTCAGAAAAATTGGTAGGAACATCTCTGATCCAAATAACAATCAACAGCAAACAGAAGAGCAATTACGTCGTCAAATGTATTTCATTTTAGCAGTAATTGCTTTTAAGCATCTTCAAATTACGAGGCTCTGTTGTTTTTAAGTAATTGGCCGAACAGAATATTCGGCTTGTCTGCAGGCAGGGCCGCCAAGAGTTAAAGGGGGGTCCCCTTGTCAGTTTGGTTGATGGGCCCCCATTCCCCCATACTTTATGAGAAAGTAAGTGTAAAAAACTAAATACTTATAATTAATGTCCTATAATTTTCAAAATCTCATGACTCCGAGCAATGCCATGAGAGCTGTGTATGCACAGTTAAAAAAGTAATTAAAAAAAAGAATTATTAAAAATCAGTTTTGCTATCTAATTTTTCTTTTGTATTTGTATTACAAACAGATGAAGCATTTTAAAATTATGAAAAATATGCTTATGATATAAATAATTAAAGTATGTTTTTAATCCTTATGTGACTTACTAGTGTTTTTCTTTTCACCTAAGAGACATCCTAAGAATTTGTGGACAGTTGATGGCATTGGGAAAAACTCATCAATGATGCATTTGCAAACTTTAAGAGGTACTAAGTATTTTCATTTATTTTTTGTTTCCAATTAGTCTCTTTCTGGACATCTGTTTGACATTCTTGTAGAATTCCTAAAAATTTGGTATTATTAATCTTTGAATTAAAATATTGAAAAGTTAATATCCAAGTGTTTCGTTGTTATATATTATTAATCACCTATTTGATTAATTTTTGAAATTATATATTTTTAAACACTTAATATTATGAAGTTTTTTTTTTCTGGTTACTGTTTCATATTTAAATGAGTTTGATAGTAGGGTTGATGTAATGTGCCGTAAAATTTAAGCAAAATTAAAAAGCAAAAATAAAATTTTAATTTAACATTTGAGGCTTTTCTATTACAGAAAAATTACTTTGAATTTGATAATAGTAGTTTGGCTATGGTTTTCAACTGCTGTAACTTTCCTTCATTCCATAGAGAAAGATGTGTTTGTTTACCAATTGTCCTCAGATATTTACATTTGTTTGCTATTTGATGGTAGAATACTAAAATAATTAGCCGAATCAAATATCTGGTTTATCTGCCGAATAGGCAGTATACTGAGTATCAACTGAATATAGTTAAAATGTTATTTTAACATTTTTATAAAAACTTAATATTCTGAGTTATTTTTCTGGTTATTGTTTTGTTTTTAAATTATTTAGTAATTTTCAGTAAATTACTGCCCTAGAGCCAGAGCTAAGGCAGAAATACATAAAATACACCACCAGCTCAGTCATTCCATTCGAGGGTTGTAGTTTCGTGCTTATTAGCACTCATGAGCCCAGATTAGGAAGTGACTGCGCTGGAGGTGGAAAACAACTTAAGAGAGCCAAGAGTGCCAAACAAACTGGTAGCTCATATAAAAGAAGTGTTTGGCACTCTCGGCTTCCTTAAGGGGGTTTTCCATCTCCAGCTCAGTCCCTTCCTATTCTGGGCTGATGAGTGCTAATCAGCACGAAACTGCAGTCCGCAAATGGAATGACTGAGCTGGCGGTGTATTTTATGGATTTAGTAATAGAGTAAGGTTCAGGGCAGTGGTTGGAAAAACTACATTTTTTTTGTAGCGAACTACAACTACTTTAACACAAATGTAGTTAACTACAACTACAACTACTTTTTTCAAAATGTAGCAACTACAAACTACTTTTGAAATGTAGTCGCTACTTCGCTACTTTTCAAAAAATAAATAAATAACATACACATAATACACACCGTTTGCGGATTGAATAAAAAAAATGTTGAGATTGATATATTGGTTCATTTGAACATGGAATATTGCTATAAATTATCTATTCTTTCTTTCCTTTACTGAAACGATTCGTCAATTCAAACATTGTATACCATTTGCAAATATTCCCTGCAAGAAAGGACTTAAATGTGGAAGGAATTCAACTTTCAAATTTTTAATCCTTTCCTGACAGTAAATAGTATTTCATTCAAGAAGTGTAACTCGGCTACTTGAAATTGAGATAAATCTAGTCATAATTTGATTTAAATTTTACATAGACATACATATACATGAAATTTATTTAGATGATGAAAAGCATCATCTTTTAAACAAAAGAGAAGAACTTTAATTTTCATTATGTGAGTTAATTTTAGAAGAACTTATATTTCGTAGGAATTAATTGCTTTTGAGCTTCAAGCTACGGTTCCGGACCTGGACACATCTCTTTTCTAATGCCCCTGACAAAATAAAATAACGAATTTTTCAATTTTACCGAATAATCTCAAAAACTCAGAACATTTAATAATTGACTTTTAATATGTTAATAAATGAACACCCAATCAGTAAAAAAGAAAAAAAAAGAAATATGAAAAATACCCCAAACGGTTCTACTAATTATCCGAAACATGTAACATAACTAAAAACTTACTTTACTTCAATGTGCATTTTTTAGCAACAGTGGACTCGGGGCTACAACGCAATTCGACTAACACGAAATGTCTATATAGCGAGTTTTACTCGAGAAACGAATTTTGCAGCTGACGCGAATTCCTCACCCGCTATACGAAAATTTTTGGAGCAGAAGCGCAGGGTTTATATCACCCTCTTTCTTGGTTACTAAATATTAGTTTCGTGAATGGAATTTCCCTTTGGCATCACTGAAAGCCAAAATTCCCCGCACCGTAGAGTCGAAACATCAGATTGCTAACGTACAAATCGCCGCTCCGCATTTTTTTTTTTCGAAATATTAAGTTGATGAAACATAATTTCACATAAGCGGGCTGTTTATCTAAAGTTAGAAATGTATCCCTCGCATAAGTTGAGGTTCGACTGCATGTGCAAATGGCATTGATACCGAAAGCTTTTTGCTTAACGGGCAAAGTTTGCATGAAACGGAATAAATTCGTTTTTTTCTTTCTAAGCCATGCTCTACTCAAGGGGAATATTGGGAAAATGTTAAAGTTTCTATGCCAAACAAACTAATGGCGTCAAACAGATACAACGTATGGCGTCAAACAGATACTACGTATGGCGTCAAAATAATATATCAGAGGTCAGCTCATATTTTTCAGTGTTACGAATCTCATTGGTGCAAGTTTTACTCGCGTAATAATTGCACCAGTCAGATTCGTTTGAAAACGCGTTTTTTTTTTTTTTTTTAACTTTATTCAAAAGTAGTTTCCAGAAATCGCTACAAACTACTTTTTTTTGTAGCGAACTACTCGCTACTCTACTTTTTTTAAAAAGTAGTGCGCTACACTACAAACTACTAAAAAATGTAGCTACTACAGTAGCGTCGCTACTTGTAGCGCGCTACTTCCAACCACTGGTTCAGGGGCATGCACAGGGGGAGGAGAGAGAGAAACACCTGTTAGCCTGAGCATGAAGGGTGCCTGAGATTTTTAAAATGAGAGATGAAATATGTGTAGGGGACATAAGAGTAAACAATATGGAGGAGGGCCAGAAAAAATCATTTGTGACGGGCCCCAAAATTTCGGGGCACGTCCTTGGTAAGGTTAGTGAGGTGTGTGATAAGATTTAAGAAAAATTGAAAAAGCAATACAACTTGAGCTTAGTATTTTCTCTTGCATTAAATTTACTTTCAGTGTGATAATACTACTATTAATAAGAATTTGCATACTATAATTTTCATTCATTGTTTCAAAAAATATGTTTTTGGTCTCCATTTGTCAAATATTAAATTTTTTCAGTATTCCGTTGCTGAATATTAAAGTACAATCGACCAAACTGAATCTTCGGTGCATCCGTAATTTGAATTATATCTGTGACAAAGCCAATTTAACTTTAACCAGGAGTTTGCAATTTTTTTTTTTTTTTTTTTGCATTAAAAAGTTTAACAGTTATTTTTACATTTGAAAAAAATCATTCAAGGTAAAACTAAAAATAATTCTTCAATTGAATAGGCTAACTCTTTAGGATATTATATAAATCTAATAACATTCTATCCAAGTAGCAATTTTGTTTTTATAGTGATTAATGTTACTTTTATATATTGTTGCAAATAATGCCAAAAATTTGAATATGTAAAATCAGTTTTAAAAATTCAAAATCCAAGTTTTAAAACCATTGGGAAAAAGTTGGATCACTGTTTAAATGTTGTTTTCAAAAATGTCGGGGTTGGGGGGGGAGGGGGGAGTGAGAGAGAGCTTTTTTCAATGGCTTAAAAAGTCTTGGTAACAAAGTTAAGGATCTGAAATGAAATTACTTCATAAATTATTCGAGATTTTTCTTGCTTTGTCATTTGAAGTTATTGGGCATTTTATAGAATATCCTTGTGGACTTAAAAGAGGAATTAATGGTGTCAGTTACAGTTGTATACTCTTCAAACAAAGGACAAAAAAGTTTGTCGTAAGGTTAGTATTTAAATTTCACAAAGTGAGGGCTTTGTTTTTTTAGCAGAATAAAAGATCTGTTATAGGATTTTTTTTTTGATGAATAGTTAAGAGGAAATTTTATTAATTTTTATTTGTTCTATTTAGTATATTTTCCAATTTTTAAAATTATTTTTTGCAAGCAAGGTGAAAAATAAAGTCTGAGGCTTTATTATTTTTCTCAGAAAAAAATTGCATAGCAAATTTTTTTTTTGTATATACAGTTGAACTCGGTTAATATGAAGTATCAAAAAGCTATGAATTCGTTTGTATTAGCAGTTATTCGTAACTACTGTGAATGAGTGATTCTGTGGGGGAAAAAAAAACATGAAGAAATGCTGCTCTACATTTAAAAAATATTGCTGCACGAATTGTACATTTAGCACATTCATTTATAAGAAACGAGATATTTATTTCTGAATATATTTGGAAAATATTGAAAAAGGAAGATGGGATCGAAAATCACGGAATAGGTTGTAATCCGCAATGGAAGACGAACAATTTTATCTCCGTATAAATTGCAATTTCTGCGGGTCAACAAATGTACGGACTGTATTTTCTATGCAAAATAATCTATATTTTCTTGATACACGATGGGACTTCTACTACCAAACGAAGTAATGAATAATTTCTAGAAAAGGATACTACAGTATTCAACCACAAACGTTTTTAGTAAGAGGTCAGGAATTTTTGTTTGTCTTAGCCGAGACTTGCAATTACGCATTATGCGTGAAATTTTCATTGTAATTAGATAGCAAACCAAACTTAACGAATAAAACGTTCATTTTTGCCGTGATTTCATATTAAGAGAGTTAAACTGTACATATAATGAATGTACTTTATTTGATTAGCTTTAATGTGCTTTAAATGCAACTGAATTTTTTAATAATGCTGCAGATGTATTTTAACTTGTAAGTTATGCCTTAAGAAAGCATATTTAATTTGCTACGTTCTTCCTAACAAACCAGTATGTTCTATTGTGTATTGAGGTAAATATTGGAAAAGATGAAAAGTGATTTTGCTGTTGCATTTAATTTAATGTTAACAGAAACTGATTTTGTAGTTTCAGAACACCATAATATTAGGCTTGTTTTACATGGCTAATTTTAATCTATGTTTCAGGTGCTTTGTGGAAATAAATCCAATGCCTGGGTCCAAGACATAAAAGATGATTTTTATTATTTGTAAATGTTGCGATTTGTAATACATTTGTTATGTTGTATATATGTATTTGTGAATTATTTTGTATTGCTCAAATTCTAAAATAAACAAGATCTCCACGTAAGGTTTCTTATTTTTTCTGTGTTTAAAATATTTTCAATAATAGAGAGCTTGGATTAAACTGTCATTTGGGAGGTAAAACTCAGTACCAGCAAATTTTACATTATTGTCATCTACTGTACTTAAGTTTTTTTTTTTTTTTTTTTGTACAAGCTTGCTTATTTGGTTGGAACTCGAAAAATAGAGCTCGAGTAAAATGTAAAATTTCAGCATTTCCCTAATGCTGGTATGGAATTCAAAAATTATTTTTTCACATAGCTCAAAAAATCATTTCTGCAGGTATACCTTCCCATAGTAGTACATTCAAATGCATATGCAATTGCAGATTCTTGCTTCTTTTTTTTTTTTTTTCATGTTAGTGCACTTGAATGCATAAATGTTTATTGCTGGGTTTTTTACTTGATTTTAGGTCCTTTTTTATCTTTGAAAAAAAATTTAAGAAGTAATTTTTGTTTCGCCATGTCTCATAGAAAAATTTAAGAAGTAATTTTTGTTTCGTCATGTCTCGTAGAAGCCGACCTTGAAGAACCATTGCTTACCATTTTTTGTGTGAATGATTGGAAAGATCCAATCGTTTTAGTTCAGAAGTAACAAGTTTTCTGAGCATTTTTTTAAATATTGCTTGTTTTTTCATTTTTGCTGCATATTTTCATAGTTTTAGTGCATATTTCAATCACTTTTTATTGAATATAACCACAGCTCTAATTATACATTAAAAAATACTGATAATCAATCTTGTACATTGTGTAACAACATGTTAGTACTGTGTAGTGTATCTATTGGGTTTTTACTTATTGATTTTTAAAAAATTGAAGTCAGTTAAAATATTCTCTTAATTAATGCCTTTATTTTTAATATTCCGTAACTGTTACAGTTGAAATGGTAAGCCTTAATTCTAAAAGGAAACTCTCTCTTGAATTAATTTCTTACCTGTATTTATAATTTATAGACTAAAGAGATCCATTCATTTAATTAACATACTATAAAACCTGACCAAATGGGTTAAATTACTGTGAATACTAGTAATTAGGTGCCTGTGCACATTTTAAATGGTTACAAAAAGTGTTTCATTAAGAGTTTTTCCACGTGCTAATCATATGTGGTCACAATACCGTAAAGTGGTATAGTTACGGTCCATCAACATACTAGTCCTATATGGTAACAAAACCGTAAAATGTTACGTTGTGGTATCTTTACGGTTTTTTTGACGTACTAGTGGAATATGGTTACAAACCCGTAAAATGTTGTATTTACGGTTTTTCTCCGTATTTTTTGAATATGGTTACAAAACCGTAAATTGTGGTTTTTACGGTTTTTCACCGTACTAGCTGTATACGGTTAGAAACCGTAAAATTACATGTTTACGGTTTTTTAACCATTTTAGTTGAAAATGGTTTTGAACCCGTAAATGTGAAGTATCAACCCTAACCGTAAACTTTACGGTTAATCAGACGGACACACTGCTGCCGGTTATTTCACCGTAATTTTACGATGAAATTTCTAACAGTGGACTTTAATGATACATTTTAATTTCACTTTAAATTATTCGCAGAGTTCTGCGGAGCTGGATTAAATGGGAGTTCCAGCAGAAAATTTTTCGTTCTAGTTAAAAACAAAGCTTACACTTTCCGTCAAAAAACCAATGATAAATAAGCTCGAAACTTTAAGATAACGTCTTATTTATAGATGAAAAGAAATTCAACATTTTAGTTCCAATGTTATACATTTGGAAGAAAAAAATGTGAGGAATTAAGAACTTAGTTGGATCAGTTAATCGGGAAAGTGCTCGTGTGAGAGTGCACATCAGTATCAGGACTTGATAGTTTGGAATTCAGTGATAAAATAATCAATCATGCTGTCCATTTAAATATTTTAAAAGGCAGTTTTAAACTATTAGCCCCAAATTTGGTTATCGGAAACAACTTTATTTTTTATCAAGGTAACGATAAGGAGCACACTGTTCTCAACGTTTGCGTCTGGTGCCTAAAAAAATTGTCCTTAAGTTTAGAAATCTCCTCAATCGCCAGATTTAAACTAAATTTAACATATTTAGAGAAACCTGGAGGCTTGATTATAAAAATACAGCATTGAAACAAAAAGTGAACTAGTAACAGTTAAACTCCAAGTGCGGTTGAACACTTACTCAGAAATTGCACAATAAAAAATTAAATAAAAACAAAAACCCGACTGCGTAAAAACCAAAAGCAGATACGAAAAAAATGTATAAGCCCAGTAGTTTAGAATGTTATTAGGTCTTACTGAATAACTACACCGTTGAAATAGTTTTATAACCGTACACTGATAAGACAAATCATAAATTCAAAAGCAGAATAGAAGGATCAACAGTCAGAGCCCACTCCTTTCTGATTCAAAGAAACCCGTAAAATTTGAATGGGCCCCGACTGTTGATCCTTCTATTCTACTTTTAAATTTATGATTTATCTTATCTGTGTACGGTTATAAAACTATTTCAACGGTGCAGTTATTCAGTAGTACTTAATACATTCTAAACTACTGGCTTATACATTTTTCTTTAGTTTTTTGTTTTTACGCAGTCTGGTTTTTTTGTTTTTATTTAATAATTTTTTATTTCACACTTTAGTTAATTTTCATTGACTTAGTTATTATGATACGGTACATTTCGCAATCTTGTCTTTTCATTGAGAGAGTTTGTATCGTGAGGTCTATTAAGTAACTTGCGGTGATTTAAACTACTGATAACTAGTCTCACTAGGGACCTAACTCCGCTTAAAGCTACATGTGCTTGACCTTCGGCAAAAATACGCGAACTTAAGTCAACCACAGCACAGCTATATAAACAGTCTGTATAACTCATGACGCGAAATCGATAGCGGCGTATTTCATTGAAAATCGTAAGTGTACGAACACTTTTGGGAGCCACTGTATTTCCAATAAAAGTAATAAGTTTATTTTGCCATTAGTTTTGAGGCTTAAAATTTACATTTCCCGACTAAATACAGCCAAAATTCAGGGATTTTTCTTTTGTCTTTTCATTTTAACCATCACTATAGTCATGTTCAGAAATGGCACCAAAACAAGCCACTTCAACACACCGAGGCAACAGTTTAATAAACGGGGGGGGGGGGGGGTTAACTGGGATTTTACTACTTTACTGTGCATCTGCGTCATTATGAATAAATGCCATTTTTTAATTTGTTAAAAAATAAGTAGTTTGTTACGCAGAGGCAGGAGAATCTGGTTGGGTCAGAGTTCAAAAAACTTAACATATTTCCATTCATTAGAGCTATATGGGTGAATATTCGCTTCTTTAATTCCCACGACGCATAGAATATTAGTCTGCATATATTGTTATCATATGCTTAAAGAATATTATCTTATTTGATCCACACAATGTGAAAGAAGTCAAGAAAGGAAAGTTGTCAGTTCTTGACAACTTTCGTTTTAGCATTCATTGTTGAAAACAGTTATAAATGTATGCTCGCCAGGCTGACCTTTATTCTATACTAACACGTTCAACGTTCTTTTTGAAATAACCTGGTATTACGCGTATTTCATCATAATCATACACCTAAATAAACATCAGAACTTGTTTTATCAGAACACACCCATTGTAAAAATATTAACTCGTAGTACCCGCACGGCTTTGCCCGTAATAGAAAATTTAAAAGGTCTTTTGGTTCGCCTGTACATTTACAAATAGGGTAAGGTGAATTTTCTCGCCAAATGACTTGTGCCCATGTTACGGTTCCACGTTATGCTAATTTCGTAATTTACTCATCCATCTTATAGTTTTGTTCTTAAAATTGGAATAGAATAAGAACCAAATCGAATTTTCGAAAAATGGCTTCGAGGTGCACATCCCCATGCTACAAACACACTTTGTGCCAAATTTCATGAAAATCGTCCGAACGGTCTAGGCGCTATGCGCGTCACAGACATCCTACAGACATCCTCCGGACAGAGACTTTTAGCTTTATTATTAGTAAAGAAGATGTACAAAATTTTACTTTAAGTCGCGTAATAATGTCACCCTCACCCTGGTGAAATTTAAAGACAAATTCAACATTTAAACTACCAAAGGATATTTTTGACCGCGAATACTCCGTGTAATACAGACTAGAGTTAAAAGCAAGTCAACGATGTTCAAATTCAAATATTGAATCAATTCTCACGGCACTGGCATAAAGCGTGCTTGTGCGAGTATTACCCCTGGTAAGTACAGTCAAGTGTCCATACTTGGGACACTACTACCCTAAGTTAGGACATTTTGCCGAATTTAGTTTTGAGGGCTGGATACTACTACCCTAAGTTGGGACAGTTTGCCGAATTTAGTTTTGAGGGCTGGACACTACTACCCTAAGTTGGGACATTTTGCCGAATTTAGTTTTGAGGGCTAGTACACTACTACCCTAAGTTGGGACATTTTGCCGAATTTAGTTTTGAGGGCTGGACACTACTACCCTAAGTTGGGACATTTTGCCGAAGTTAGTTTTGAGGGCTGGTACACTACTACCCTAAGTTGGGACATTTTGCCGAATTTAGTTTGAGGGCTGGTACAGCGTGTCTGTATTTCACCAAGAAATAGTGTTACAGAATAAATTAATAGTTATCTTTTGAGGCTGTATGAGCTACACTTTTATATTTATGCGATGGATAGGGACCGCATGAAAAAAATCGCGTAGAAAATAACACAAAAACTTACGAAATAACTAGGAATTTCTTCTTTAAAGGTAATCTAAATAGACCAAATAATTTTGCCGAATAGGACAATTTCCTAAATAAGGAAATTTTTGGGAGGTCAGTGACCTCCAATCGGGATGCCAGTCGTCACTTTAAGATACTGCCTCGCACTCGTTTATAAATATTTTCGTCAATTGAGTCCCAATCTGATTGAAATTTTACAACTGGCAATATTTTATCTAGTAAAAAAATGTGTGCATTAATAAAAAGTCTAAAACCCCTCTGGAAATTTTGTTAGATTTATGGAACAGATTTTATTGGGCAGGAAACTTCCTACATGCTTCAAGAGCCGTTATTCATTAGCTGTTATACACGATACGTATATACTCGTGTATTCACGCATATAATCGTCCTTATCTTGCAAAACCATTATAAATAACCCTAATATATGTATGTTTTCGTTATTTTTATGGTTACATCTTTTTAAACTAGGACCACTTTACCCCATGTTCTGACCACTTCTCCCATCCCATGGGGTAAAGTAGTCATAAATACAGTCGGAAAAGGAAGGGTTAGAGCTACTTTAATCATTATTTTCCATCCTAAAATTCTACGTACCGTGTTCTTTAATAATGCAATGTAAAATAACAAAAAGTTGGAAGTGTTAAAAGAATTTAACTTTATAATTCGCTCAAGTTGAAAACCTTCGATTTCATAACCACTTTACCCTACCAGACCCTAAGCTTTACGGGTTGGTTGAATGATTTTGAAAATTTCAAAAAATATGCGATTTTTAAGTAAGGAAATAATTTTGGTTACCTACGCTAGCTGAGCAACATTTGACTGAATTTGTCGCACATTTCATCTCGACTATGCACCTGTGCTTTACTTGGGAAATTTCATTTGCACTTGACTAATTCAGTTTAACTAATTTATTTATAAATTTGAGGAATCGCAAATACGCCACAAACTTGGGACACTTCCAAAAGGCAAAAAGTGTCTATAAGGTATATCGAGGAAATAAAGTGCTCCATTTTATTACGAAAAAATATAAATTATTTTCAACTGATGGCTATTCTAATGATAATGTATCATTCCGTAAGAGGACAGAAAAATTGTCATTGCTAAAAAATGGGAATCTGAGCAAAAGACATTTTCCCAAAATACAGTAGAACTTCTCAATAAGGGACACTAAAGGGACCGGAAATTTTGTCCCTTAAATAGAGGTGTGTCCCTTCTTCGGAGGTAGATGAAATGATGCATGCAGTATATTAACTCCGTATAATTTCGTACTAAACATAGCATTTAAGATAAAATGCTAAAAATGATTTAGAAAGTGAATGAAATTCCAACTTAATTTCAAACGCCATTCTTATAATAATTAAAATTTAAAAAAATTGGTAATGCTATAGTTTTGTAACATACAGGATTTTGAAGTAATTCCATGATTGAACATTAATGTATATGAACATGTTCGATTTCATAGAATTTAAAATTTAATATGATATAAATTTCAATCAGTGTCCACATTTCAAGTTTTTTTACACGAAGCTGTTCATGGGCCCTTTATCTTTTGGCTGTTAGCCTACTTGAAAAAATACTAAGTGGAGAAAACATGCATGCAAATTTTGGTAAGAATTTTACAGTCATATTTGTACACGTTATTGTCAAACTTTCATCAGTTGAACTTTAAAGAATCTAAAAGTCCAGTAAATTCAATACTTCGATGCATTAGTTTTTGTAAGTTTTCTCTGCAACTGTCCCTTATTCAGAGGACAATACCTGAAGGTCCCAATTCAAAGACACTGGGACCAGAAAAAATGTCCCTTAGAGGTGTCTCTTATTTGGAGGTGTCCCTTACAGAAAGTACTACTGTATTAAATTTGTTAGTTCTACGAATGAAAATGAGTCGCACAGCAATAATGAGACTATTTCTTGCGAATTTCACGTTTTTATGAATGCGAAAAGATGTGAACGGAGGAATGAAAATCAGCTGCATTAAGATTTGGGTTCACTCCTTTCATGCTTTCAAATATAGAGCGGAAATTACATTCAAAAGAATTAAGATGGCTAAGGAGACATTCAATATTTTCAGAGGCAAGTGTACATTCTGAAATCTTTGAACGTTTACAAGATTATATTATTTCCATCAAGTGGTGTCCAAAACCATCATTTATTGCTGCATAAATGAAGGTAAAGATCAAAATGTTAAGTGTCCCTACTTTTTATTTTTAAAGTGACATATCTACACATATATATCTTGTCCTGAGGTGAAGTATTAAAGCATATCCTAACGAGCTGATGTGTGCATCACATGACTTCCTTTTACTCCAATTTAATGTCATTTCCACATTATTGGCAATTTTAATGTCATTCAATTGTTTACTCTCTAAATATCACCAACAGTAGCCAAAGTAAAACCAAATTTAAAAAAAATTCGCCAAATTTGTCGCCAAGTTGGCGATCAAAAGACTGGCGATCTATCGCCAAGTGTCCGACAAATTATAACACCACTTGAGTTTACATCGAAATGAACAATGGTTTATCCCCAAAAAGGGGCAAAAGACCCCCTTAGGAACATCAGATAGCAACCAAAAGAGAAGGTGCACAACTAGACCCCCTTAGGAGTCTACGTGCCAAATTTCAACTTTCTAGGACATACCGTTTTTGAGTTATACGAGATACATACAGACGTCACGAGAAAATTCGTTGTAATTAACTCTGAGGTCGTCAAAATGGATATTTCGGGTGTCTGTACGTTCCTAGGCATATATCTACGTGTGGTCAGGTTGAAAAAACTCAACATTCATTCGGGGGTGAGCAAAATGGAAATGAAGGCCGAATTTTGAGTGAAATTTTTTTCGCGAATACAATACTTCCATTTTTGGAAAAGTAAAAATAGTGGACTTGGTTCGAATGGAAAACATTAATATGCTACTAAAGGTAAAAGTTAAAACTGCCCGAAGTATGGGCACTTGAATGCATATGTTTTTATATTTTGTCGTTGCCTAAATGTACCTTTTTACAATGCAATGTTTATTGTGTGTAGGCATCACGGATTATATTTAAAGCCCTGGTTTCCTAGAAGCGAAATCACCAAGCTTTGGCGTCGCTACTCGGCGTGACGCTGAAATCAAAGTCAAGCGATTCCGACGTGGCCACTCACGACGTCGACTTCGCTCGGGCGCGCATGCGCAGAAGAATCAATTTTTCCTCTCGGCGATAAGCGACGCCGAAGGTGGGCAATTCGCTCCTAGGAAACCAATGCTTAAGTTCTAGTGAAAACAACGCGCGATGTTTTACAGGTTATGAGCGATTTGGTCACTTCTCTGGCATTTTTCGTGCCACTTGAAATATACATTCATCTTACGGTTATAACTCTTCATTTTTTTGTTCTAGTTACTGGTTTGAATTCTAATATTATGACGAACATTAAAAAGAAGCAAACAGGGAAGATAGACGTTGAGAAAAGCGTCAAGCTGAAAGATTACATAACCAAAGAATTAAAAATGATCTGGATAAAAATTCCGAGTTGAAGAAAGAAAAGCAAAGTGTTAAAAACGCAAAAGGGACAAAAACTAAGAGTATAACATAAGTTACCCTGCCAAATGTTATAGCCTTCATCTTTAAAAACAAACATAACGGCAACTAGTGAAAAAATGAATATGTAACTAAACAGATGACTTTGGTGACGCAAAAGATTCATTGTATTCACACATATCCGTAACATGCGTATATTTAAGTCTTCCGACAATGTCGCGTGCATTACAGTTCAAGAAATTACTTTTTCTTTGACTAGCGAAATCAGTCCACTCCCCCCTTTATTTGACCTTTCTTACCCGAGATTCTTCAATAGAAACCAAATTAAGGACAAGCAAACTAATTTTCTGCGTTTCAGGTAGGGGAAAACTACGTAGAAACTACGCATTTCTGCATTAAAATGGAGAGGAAAGAAACTGGACTTACGGGGGAAAACTTCGTAGAAAGGTGAAAGACAAACCATGTTTTATACTGCTTTATAAGCATGTCCTTGCTGTACGTTTTGCTGTGTTCAAGTAAATAAAACGAGCTGATGTGTGCATCACATGACTTCCTTTTACTCTAATTTAATGTCATTTTCTCATTGTTGGCAGTTTTAATATGATTCAATAGTTTACTCTCTAAATATCACCAACAGTGGCCAAAATGAAACAGATTTTTAAAAAATCGCCAAATGTGTCGCCAAGTTAACGACAAAACTTGGCGGCCAAAAGACTGGCGATCTATCGCCAAGTGTCCGACAAATTATAACACCACTTGAGTTTACATCGAAATTAACAAGGATTCCCCCCCCCCCAAAAGGGGCAAAAGCCCCCTTTAGAACCATCCGAATGCAACCAAAAAAAGAAGGTGCACAACTAGACACCACTAGGAGTCTACGTACCAAATTTCAACTTTCTAGGACATTCCGTTCTTGAGTTATGCGACATACAGACGTCACGAGAAAACTCGTTGCAATAACTCGGGGATCGTCAAAATGGATATTTCGGGTGTGTACGTTCCTAGGCACATATCCACGTGTGGTCGGGTTGAAAAAACATTCATTTGGGGGAGCAAAATGGAAATTAAGGCCGATTTTTGGGTAAAAATTTTTTCGCGAATAAAATACTTTCTTTTTTGTAAAAGGAAGTAAAAATTTGAAAAATTCCTACTTTAATTGGCTAAATTTGTGGAGTATACAATAGTGTTGGGGTAATGTACACTACCTTACCTCTTAAGTTACAAAATGATTCACCTTAATTATTATTCAATTACTCTTAATTCCTATATACCAGTGCAGTTTCTTCATTTGCCATACGTTAATACAGTCAAACCCCGATTTTGCGAACATCTAACGAATTTCGCGATTTAGCGAATTTTTCTTTTTCCCTCTAGTAAAATAAAAGCAAAAACCTCTAACGAATAAACCCCGAATTAACGAATTATTTTAACAGCCGAGAAAAAATTTTTTAATTTGAGTTTGGAAGTACTGGATTGTTTTCCAAATGATCTATCCATCTTGTCCGCAGCAGAAAAGACAACCAATGAGTAGCGATTATGATGCAGAAAAGCTAAAATAAAACTCCCATTGAAACTTGCTAATGCTTCACATGGCCTGGAAACTAAAATCATATCATACAGCAGGCTGTAAATGGCAGTATTTTTCTCTCTCCATAGAGTTGAAAGAGAACCGTTTCGAGTCAATAGGGAAGTTGCAACCTATTAAATGTTCATATTTTGGCTATTGTTAATTGACCCTCAAAACTAAAAATTCAACATCGCCGAATTTTAAAACACCGTGATTGATTTTTAATGA
Source organism: Uloborus diversus (assembly GCF_026930045.1). Lineage (NCBI taxonomy): Eukaryota > Metazoa > Arthropoda > Arachnida > Araneae > Uloboridae > Uloborus > Uloborus diversus. The sequence continues at coordinate 998,639 of NW_026558318.1, read as the reverse complement.
ATTTTAAAAAATCCGCGCGCAAAAATGCGCTCTTCTGAAACGTCACGAGCCTACGTCACAGGGCACTCATGGGCAGCCTTCCGCCGAAGATCCCTTGTTTTCGCTACGGACATTTTGAGCGCGGTGATACTTTTATTTTAGAAATTCAATAATCCTTTTGAACACACTATGGAGGCCGGACTCGTTAAAACACAATCTAAATAATCTTCCTCAAATAACATCAATGATGATATTCGAATATTCCCGAGAGGATGAGAGGTTTAATGTTCCAGAAACGCGAGGCGTTAAATGCGAGGAGATAAGCCTTACGTTTCGTCTTCGAAGTCGAATGCACGTCCTTCGGTTTCTCCCCTATCGGAAGAGCGCATGACGTCACTTCCTATGCCATCTGACGTCACAAGCGCTTGAACTTTAAAAATTAATTTTAAAAAGAACTACTTATCGTACCGCAAAAAAATTTTTCACCTATGATGTTCATACATGTTACTCTATCATATAAAAATAAAATTGAAAAATCGAAAACTTCCCTATCATCAAGGAAATAGTCAAACACCTATTACTCAGTACTTTAAAATTTCAAATTAACTAGTGTGTAATAAGTCACGGAATGCTGAATAAAAATTTTACACTTTCTAATTATGTTTTTTTTATGCAGTTGCTTATTAGGGCTTTCAGATAATTGAAATTTTTTTTCGAAGCTGGATATTAGGAATAACCCCGATTTAACGTATGAAAGTTTCGCTCCCTATGATTTCATTAAATCGAGGTCCGACTGTACATTTCTAGGGCTTTCAGACAAGTGAAATTTTTTCGAACCCCGATATTAGGAATAACCCCGATTTAACGTATGAAAGTTTCGCTCCCTAGGATGTCATTAAATCGAGGTCCGACTGTACATTTCTAATATTTTACTAGAGACCAAAAACTAATTTGATCGAGTTTGTTAAGTACTAAGTATTGTTTAATGCGGTGAAATTTTACTTCACAAGAATGCTCTGAATTTTACAGAACTGATTTAAACCCCTTGGAAATAAAACCAAGACAGTCAAGATGCGTTAGAATTGTACTTAAATTGCTTAATCTGGTACGTTTAAAAGAGTAAAACCATCCTATAAGGGTTCTGGAACAGTAGCGGATTTTAGGGGGGCACAGGGGCCACGTGCCCCCCCTCAAAGGATTAATTAATTTCACTATTTTATTTATTACTTTTCAACTGACCTTTCCTTTGCACTTTTTTACGTAGCTAATTAAAAAGAACACAAAACACACACATACAGCATATTTTGAATAAAAGCATTTTTGTTTGCTAAAGTCAGGAGTCAGTTACTGGAGTCAGAGGCCCAGAGTTGCAGAAAACATTTAACTCATTGGCTTCAAATTCAAGAGACCGCATTATCGCGATTCGTCCATTAATTCTTCTTTGATGGAATCAATAATTAACATTTTTTTTAATGTGTAGGCGCACCTAAAAGTCATTTTGATCAAGGAACCTATTTGCGAAATAGATTTCTTTTTCAGCCAATAAAAGATGCAAAATGAAAGAAATCATGTGGTAGGTTCTTAGAAAAACCATGATTTTTAATAGAAACGGCATGTAGTATCCATATGTTATCTCAACTGGATCATGGCTTCAAGAACAAATCCGCAATTGTTTCGAAATTCACACAGAAATAGTTTCTGAATTCTTCAGTGAAACTTATGTTATGAAGTTATGATTAAATTAATTTTAAAATCTCAAGAGAGGTATGGATTTATTTAATAACCTTGCCCGCGTGTTATAATCATGACAATGTTCCTAGGTAAAGCCGCTCATTGTCTAGCATCTTGGTGACATTATATTGGGTTTAGTATTTAAATGGCTTGAAACGTTAAAGATGTATTCCGTCCACATTCAAAGTATATTAGTGCATAATATTCATGTACTTAGAAGTAGATTCATTGACCTTAAGGAATCCTAAAAAAATAATAAATAAATAAATAAACACGCACATTTAAAAATAAAGTCGTCAAAACTTTGTTATGAAACATCGAAGGCGTGGGGGGGGGGTATTCAATTTCCAGTGCCCCCTCCAAAAGTTTTCTGTATCCGCCCCTGTTCTGGAATATGTTTAGTAAGTATAGTAAGATTAGATTTATAAATTATGAGATGGTTATTAGTTTTCAGTGGAAATTTGTTTCCCAAATTTAACCTTTCGTGCAAGCCAATTACTGTTACAGTGAAGTGCCCATACTTGGAACCGTACCCTAACTCGGGATATTTTGCCGTAGTTTTAAGGGGTGGTACACCTGTTGGTCTTCACCAGTAAGAACTAAATGGTGCTATATGTATGAATGAAAAGTTATTGTAAGGGGCTATGTAAGTTGAACTTTGATGTATCAGCTTTCTGGTTTATTTTTATGAATTTGATAATATCGAAAAAATTTTCGATTTTTTAGTATGCAAATAACTTTGGTTACCTACATTTACCGAGCAGCATTAGTTTGAATTTGTTTCGCAATTCATCTCGGCTATACATGTGCCTTATTCGGACAAATTCATTTCCACCCAACTAATTCAGCTGAACTTATTTATTCATAAATTTGAGAAATGTCAAACTTCAAACTTGGGACATTGTTTCATGTTAGGCTACCAAAGCATAAAAAGTGTGCATAAAAGGGGAAACTTATGGCATAATTGTTTTAACAAAAACGTATAGACACAATTTTATAAATTGAAGGCTATTTTGATGACAATATGTCATACCATAACAGGACAGAAGTTAAAAAAAATTACCTGATAAGCAAAAGAAGTTGTCAAAATATTACATATATTACTTCTGATAGTAAAAATTAGTCTTAAAGTACAGATGAGACTAATTTATTCCTAGTGAATTTCACGTATTATGATTGAATGAAAATAAATGTGAAGGTTTGAAGTAAGGAACATGGAGAGCTAAAATAAGTGATAATTATTTGGGGTTCACGAATTTCTTTTACGCTTCCAAATATAGAGGAGAAAGCCGACATATTTCACCCAAAAGAATTATGAATGCTGGGGAGACATTCAGCGTTTTCACTGGCAAGTGAAAATTCTGAAATCATTAAAAGCTCAGGATTACATAATTTCTCTATTTAATGATATTTTTTTCTTAATTGGGTTGTAAAATAAATTTTTAAAATGATAGTTGGTGTCCCAAACTATTCTCTAGTATTGCTTAATACATGAAAGATCAAAATAATAAATGTTCCAAGTTAGGGGAGGAGGTCCCTAACTTAGAACAAGGAACATTTGTGTCTTATTTTTAAAGGGACATCTACACATCGAGACCCTTAGGCGAAGTACTAAGGCACATCCTAAAAATTGAATACTTCGTTCGAATGGAAAAAATTAATATGCTACTACGGGTAGAAGTTCAAAACTGTCCCAAGTATGGGCACTTGACTGCCAATCTTGCAGAACATGAAATAAGGATGATTCGAGACCATAAGTATATCGCTGCCGAATGAATTTTACGGGAGTTTAGATTTATAGCGTTTTGCGAAATGACCCACGTATTTAGTGCCTCTGCCGTTTATTTTACTTAAATACTAAACGGTTGTTAAAAACCATTATGGAATAGGAACCTAAAGGTATTAAATGCATTACTCACGTGCCCAAGCGCCGACAAATTGGTTTTCCTCAGCGTCAAAGGACTCGATTCAGTCAGTTACCGCCCTATAGCCAGGGCTAAGGCAGAAATACACCGCCATCTCAGTCAATTCCAGCCGAGGACTGCAGTTTCGTACTTATTAGCACTCATCAGCCCTGCATAGGAGTGACTGACCAAACAAACTGGTAGCTAATTCAGAGTTAGCAATGTCCAGACGAGTGACCGAAACAACGGTTCGATTCGACTCTAATATTGCAGGCAAGGTATATTATTCTGAATTAGCTACCAGTTTGTTTGGCACTCTAGGCTTCCTTAAGAGGTTTTTCGCCTCCAGCTCAGTCGCTCCTATGCCGGGCTGATGAGTGCTAATAAGCACGAAACTGCAGTCCTCGGCTGGAATTGACTGAGCTGGCGGTGGATTTCATGTATGCCAAAGGACTCGGCTAAATTTGGCAAAATTCTGACGTAAACTTTATTTGTATAAGGAACACACACGCAAATAAGCATATTTATAGATTCTGCAACATCTTACTTAAAATCAAGTAACCTCGTAAAAAGGTTCAATGATTTATCACATCTATAAAAAAATTCCATTTAGCTATAGTTCATGCTTTTATTTGTTGCAGTGCTTTGTTACGCCGGCTAGAAGGTATTTAACCCGAGATTGCTCGCGCAGGGTATGACATACCCACCTCTTCGCTTTCGATCAAGTTTCTCCCCACTTTTTTTTTTTGGAAGTGGACGATTCCTTGAGTAGCTGACCCATAGGTCATAACCTTGAAGGGGTAGAAACGGTGGGGACATTCTAAAATTAGTTTCTTTCGAATTTACTTCTACGGGTGCATCATACCCTGCGCGAGTATTTCTGCTACAGTTCTGAACTAAAGCATACGCAATGTTTCCAAGAGACTTAAAATTAAAACTGGGATCTAGTGAAGACATTGCTTTCCCTGCTAAAAAAGCAAAGTCAACGTACAAAGACTGTACTGAAAGCCCAAATATAAAAGACAAAAACCAAATGTGTAAAAATTGTGTCCAAAACATTTGCATGGACCATATGCCATGCATTTGCAAACAAACGTAGAAATTGAATGCAAGTCTTTTAAGAAAGTATTTTATAATTATACTCTTTTCTCTTATTTGCATTTTCAACGTTTTTGAAAGAAAATTAAACTCGAAAATACTAAAAAAACCTCCTCTGGTATGAGATGCTCTGCGCGAGCCCTCCCGTTCGTTTTGGTTGCGCGAGCAATCTCGGGTTAAATCCAACGTGGTGATGAAGGGTCATGGAGCTAACTTCTTTGAAACCAGCCCAGATATTAGGACGCATTACTCTGATCATTTATTTTGAATCACATGATTTAAGGACAAAGCTGTTTCTGCACAGTTCGAGAGACTGAATGTACTATACGTATGAAGTTGTGTGAACAGCCGAGTCAACGTTGTTACTTCTGTCGTACTTAAATGCTCTATCCAAATTTTAAACGCAATCATTGCCCATGTAAGGCATTACCCTCTATCAATGTCATTAAATAAATTTAAAAAAAATTATGGAAATTTGTCGATTGCAAACTTTCATATGTTTTGAAGCCTATGCAATAAAGCATTGCTACATCAAAAAAATTCCATGTGTAAATTTGACTAGCTACTTAAGTTTCCAACAATTGAGCGTCACCTTCTTCCCGTACTAGGAAAAATTTAATCCAAAAAGAGCTTACATAAAAAAATTTTGAAAAAAAAATTGAACCAACTTTAAAATTATTTTTCACTTTTTAGAGCAATTGTTCTTTAAACACCATCGATAATGCTTTTAAACATAATTTTTGAAGTTGGCGCAAAAACAAAAACGTAAAATCCAGTATAACCATACTTCGTTCATATTTTTTTCAGAAAAGCATCCAAAGTTACGAACGAAACATTTGTATCGTTTATATTCAGTAAATTACCACCCATTAGCCAGATTTATATCGTTATTCAAATATGTTGTCATCAATGTATAATTCATGTGATAGTGAAGAAACTGGGCCTGGTTAAATTTATAGTTGAGTTATGACTGAATGATATTTTCAATCGTTTTTGCGCCAACTTCAAAAATTATGTTTAAAAGCATTATCGATGGTGTTTAAAGTATAAAATTATTTTTCACTTTTTAGTGCAATTTTGTAGTCTGTTCTTTTTTTTTTTCCAAAATTTTTTTCTTATTTAGCTCCCATCATTTGTTATTGGCATAGATGATAGCGAAAAAAATACTACTGTAGTTGAGGCAAACCTAATGGTAGCATTGCGAAGGCTAAGCAGATCCTAATCACTGCATCACCTCGCTTCCAGGTTAGGTTTACCCCCACTATGGAGCAATAGCACTGAAGGGAAGATTTCTATAATTCACATATTGTTCTATAAATCAGCAATGTTACCAAAATTAATTTACGCCAAAAATGAGACGACAGCGCCAGATTCCCGATTATTATCGAAATATCCCCCTGAAGAAACTTGATGCTTGCTTCAGAGAAGCCTTCATTCAAAATTATCATTACAAGTACTATTAATGTTACTGTCGTATGGCACCAAACTTTCATAACAATGGGTTTTAAATTTAATCATTTAATAGGGAAATTGCATGAAATTTATTGTTTTTGCCCATAACTTTTTTTCTAAAGGACAAATATGGTCAAACAAAGTAATGGGACCTAAGTTGAGCCATCCCTTATCCATTAAAAAAAAGAATCAAAATCGGTTCACTAGGCGAGACGCTGTGAGTGGACAAACAAAAAAAAAAAAACATACGGTATGAACTGATAACCGCCTCCTTTTTGAAGTCGGTTAAAAAGAAATCGGTTTAAGTTTCGAGTTAAAAATGAGCCCTTTACCACCGAAGCACTTGTATGCTGTTTACTTGTGTTTTTAAAGTGCTTTTTTGCATTTCTCTCAAAATAATAATGATTTATTTACGAGAAAACTTATTATACAATTTCTTTGAAATATGAATTGTTACCAAATTTCCATGATACTTACGTTACATGTTCTTTCATTCTCATCCCGTGCATCCGTGCAGAGTATCGATTCCGAAATCGCCAAGCCCAACTGATTTTTGCAAGTCGTTTGATTCATCACAGTCAGAGATTCGTCCGTTTCTTTCATTTCTCCAGCTAAAAAATAAATTGGAACAAGTACAGTAGAAATTTGACTCTGAGGGTTGCAAATCAATGTGGACACTGGAATTTATGATTTATAGGAAAAGTAATGACATTTCTTTCAAAAACTCTACTACAGTCGAACCCGTTTAATGGAATAGCTATTTTGCCACGAAAAAATATTCTAATAAGCGAGATATTCCATTAACTGAGATAAAAATAACACATTACATTGGTTTGGTACATTGAAAATGTATTATATTAAGCGGGATATTCTATTAACCGATATTCTAATAAGCGGGCTCGACTGTAGTTCAGCATATTTTACTTTGATTATGTCTCAGGTACATTGAGGTAAGGAAATACATCGAATATAAAAAGGGTGAACATTTAATAAATAGTTAATAGAGTACTATTTCACGTTTCGTTAATCCTTGTTTCATTCGCCTAGAAACTTTCTATACAGAGCTTAGCGCATTCTCTTATCTCGTAACTGGGATGCCATACAGTATTAAATTTTTGATCTAATCTCACTTTGGTGAGCTATTTTCTATGGAAATTTGCCGCTCTGGAACTTTCTATAAACTTTTAATTGGTTGCATATCAAGAAGTTCTGTCAAGCGTAAAACTAGGATAGTACTTATTTTCTAAAAACTTAAATTCCTCTTGCATTATGGCAAGGCGCAGAATCTTGCACCTAGAGCCCCTACATATACCAGGCCGAACTGTGCCATTTTGGATCAAAAGTCAAATATTACCACACTAGATGTGTTTTCACTTCCTTTCAGTTTATTTATGTTAGCGTAATGCATTCGTTTTTGTTGATATTAAAATGACATTAGAACAACAGAGTCACATTTTGAAAAAATAAACAAACCAAAATATTAAGAAATCGAAAACATTTCAGTTAGTGAAATATTACATATATTATTATTCGGTTATTTGTATGATTAATTAACTTGCTAATTATGAAACTAGTATTACTTTATATTATTAAAGCTCGTATTAATATAACTATATTTTTATGTGCTAATACTATATACTTGAATTTCCAATAAAGTGAATTAGTCCTATTTTTGGCAGCATTGCATTTATGGATCTTATCAATTATCAACCGATTTAAAAATTTAACAGGTGTATAAAAAAGCATATTTCTTCAAACTAAATTACTCCATAGCAATAGAAATACGGAGAGTTTACATAACAATGTTTACTGCTTTCGCACTGCCGAGTTTTAGCTTCGGATTTCCAGCAAATCGTCAATAAAATTGATTTTTTATCCTGGGTTATTTATTTTGAAATTTAAAGAAACAAAATCTTTTGTGAACTATTAGCACAATACACTGCGGCACATTCACTTATTTTTACGATCTTAACATTATTTCTTGCGTCTTAATAATTCACCCTATGGCAATGGCTCAAGAACAGACGGTCACTTTGATCCAAAATGGCGGATGCGTCGGCTCCCCAGTTATACGGGCCTTACTTGCAACCAAAACAAAACTTGCCATTCTGGTTTTATTCTAAAATGTGTTTATATGAGGCCAGATTGCGATATTGGTCTTTGTTTTTTTAGACACAATCTGACGACTTAGAACTAATTGGAGAGTACAATATTTCTTAATCCTCTCTAGAATACAATCAGAATGACCCTTCTCCCTGGGAAACCACCATACAAGAGTAATTTTGTCTGCCGGAATTTCAATTTTATGATTCTACTAGCTGTACCCGACGCGCGTTGCTACGCCAACAAAAAATACATCATTATACTGATTTTCATGACAAACGGTTGAACGGGGCAGAAGTTGCTACTCTGCAGTGCCACCTGGTGGCGAGTGGCTTCAATGAGCATATTATGCACCTTCTCCATGGAAAAATACATATACATAGCAATTTTGATAATAATCGGTTCAGTGAAGCAGTGACTATACTCAAATTTTGTACTCACGCAGTTTGCAAGATCAATCCATCGCTAAAAATATCAAATAGAAAAAGTTTTAAATCCCCCCGTTGCATGAAAAGCCATGAAACAATAAAGAAAGAATATATTTGTTCAAACTCAAGAAAAATGGCAACAGCTAACTTCTTATCAATGAGATCTTTCACGCGAATTCATTTCTGCATTTTATTCGGATTTTTCCAATGGATTGTGACTTAAATTGGAATAAAAAAGGAACTATCGATCGGATTTTTTTTCGAACTGGTCTATAAACATTCCCAGTACCAAAAATAACAAACTGAAAATTTCAGCCAAATCAGCCGGGTAGTTTGAGTTCATGGATGACATACAGACAAACATTCATTTTCATATATATAGATGCATACAATTGAAATTTTCTCTGCGAAGCATACGCGAAGTTTGCAAAGTGGAATTTTTAATACAAAAGGGTCAAAACTTAAGAACTCGCAAAAGCCACTCTTTACTTCAGTCCTTAAACATACGTTGATGCTTTAGAGCCCAGGCAAATCGTTTAATTCTCATTGCCTCCGTAAGTTTGCAAAACCGACCATTTTTCTGCAAGCTGCCTTTGGATCGTTCTTTTCGAACTAGTAATTGAAATCTTTTTGAACGAATTGGATTGGTCATTGCAGTTCATCAAAACTAATATTTCGTTTTCTTATCAGTCTCGTCTTGCAGAAATTCCTATCCAAACTAAGTTATATTTTGTAACAGATTTCAAAACACCCGAAATATTTGCTATATTCCTTTAGTAAATATTTCAGGTATCTGTAAGCAATAAAATATTTTTCATTTTCGATTTTTTTGTGACGGAAGATCTATAAATGGTCTAACGGTTAAGCAATAAAATTAAAATATTCTAAAAAAAACTATTTGCAAAGAAAGCATCTGTGCACGTGGGAACACCTTATGGGGCTAGGATTCATTCAAATATTATAATACCGAAAAAAAACTAATTTTAGCCAACATTAACTACTCTTCCTAAAGGGGTCTAAGGACATTTAACCTTCAAAATTTTCGATTTTCTGGAAAATAAATATGTTATGCATATATTAATTCTGAACAATTTGATACCTTATTTATTACCATACGCCTAAAACTTTTCAAGTTATTGTAAAAATGCGTAAACTTTCCCCGTAGAGATTTATGTTAACAGCAGCTGTTTAAGCCTCTTTTTCTCAGGTGCCGATTTCTTCGGTTTTCTCGTTTTGCGCGCATGATATTTCAGAAAGTTTGTTATATTTCCGTAAAACTTTTAATGCATGTTTGTCTGATACATCTTAACGATCTGAACCTAAATTTCAACTAAAAAATAAAAGTTAATATTTAAAAATAAATATTTTTTTACCCAAAATTTTGGAAAATTTCGGTATTAACTTACCGAATTTCAAAAATAAATAAATAATTTAAAAAAATAAATAAATTTAGGTTCAGGTCATAAATATAAACCAGATAAACATACATTAAAAGTTTTACGGACATATATAGGAAACTGAGATATGCGCGCAAAACGAGAAAACCGAAGAAACCGGCACTGAGAAAAGAGGCTTAAACAGCTAATGTTAACATAAATCTCTATGGGGAAAGTTTAGGCATTTTTACAATAACTCGAAAAGGTTTTTGGCGTATAGTAATAAATAAGGTATCAAATTGTTCAGAATTAAACTGTGCATAACATATTTTTTCCAGAAAATCGAAAATTTTGAAGTTTAAAGGTCCTTAGACCCCTTAACTACTCGACCTTAAATTATTCTTCAAACACCCTGGCAGATTTCAAGTACAAAGAGGGGATATAAATACGAAGCTTATGCGACATACTAGAAATATCAAAACAGAAAAAGTATATTTTTTCAGTCATTCGAAGTTTAAGAATGAAGCAAAAGTCCTTACGACGGATTCCGTGCCATCCAAGTAGTTGAGCCCCAGCTCCTTCGTAATTGTCATCAAAATCGTCGTCATCATCGAACTCTGGTAAGCATGCGACGCCCACAAAGTCTCCCAACTGGACGTTTCGGGCGAGCTTCAACAGCGCTATATCATCCTGCATTGTCCTTGCATTGTACTGAGCATGTCTCTTGATTTCCATAACGGGAACATCTTCGCCGGACGTCGAATTATGCTCCCCCAAGCGAACCAAGATCTGGTTGCGCGGAATTCTGGAGGAAAGAGATGGCTGCTCAAGATTTTAGCAATAAAATATCTACTAAGTAAGACAGGTTAACGTTCTATTGAAACTGTTAAGGGGACGGTGGACCTTGAAAGCTTTTTCTATTATTTATTAATTTTGAAGTATGAAACTGGGCATAAAAGTTACTAAGTTGATTAGCATGCAAAATATCAAGCAAAAAAAAATAAAAAATTTAATTAAAATTAAAAATTTTGAAATTTAAAATAAAAACTTTAAAATGCTCCACGCGCCTCCATTTTTTCTCAAGCAATTTGCATTTTATCAGAGAACAGAACATTGCCAAGAACTTTGGGTATCCATTTTAAGATTGGTCCATTAATAACTGCAGTATTTTTTTCGCGTAAAGCAATAGTTTTTATTGCGAATAATTACATAAAAATCAAAACTAATATTTTTATGCAACATAAAATTCTCTTAAACCTTAATGCATACCCAGTTTTATCAAACTACTACCAAAGTAGCATATTCTGAAATTTGAAGCCTATCTAACAAAAATGAAGTCGCATGGAGCTTTTTTCAATCTGTGTCAGCAACGAATTTTCCAGTCCGAGATAAATGACGTTCAAGTCTAATTTCACCTACATTTCATGATCGTCTTTTAAAACCTCCCGAAAGATATTTTCACGATGACTAAATATTTGACATTAATACCAATGTAAGAATTTATTGAAACTTAGTTTACACGTTTCACACCTAGTTTCACTTAGTTTTTCGACTTTGTTTACATGTTTTACAGCTATTTCAATCGAAAAATCGCTCTGTTTACTTTTTTTTAAACGCATATAACTTTGATACAACGTCAGATCAACAAGCTGTTTTTTTCATACGATTCAGCACACTTCATATATTGTTACTTCCACGGAATAAAAAAAGCATATTTTGACCGATTTGAGCTATTTGGAAGGTCCACTATCCCCTTAAGTAAAATGCAAATGAAATACTGAAGACATTTCTCTTAAACGGGGCAATCGGATAAGTGCATCTGCACTTGTGAAGTGTCAGAGATACTTACCATCCTTAACACTAATAACAATCTTACTAACAAGTGAAATGAATCAGTTTCAAAAGAATAAAAAATCTTTAACTTTTCATGTATTCATTGCCTGAAGTAGACGTAAAGAAAAACCAGGAGAAAGTGCAGCATCTTTTGACAGCTAAAACAAAATCTGATAACCATGCAAATGCATTTGACTGGTAAATGTTTTCCAAGCGTGTCACTTGGTGTATCTTCATGATACATCCGGCATCATTCATGATACAATATCTTTACTAGTGATGTTCCGGATATCCGTATCCGCGGATATCCGAGGGAAAAGAAAGATCTGTATCCGTTACTCTTTTGACGGATCTTAAACGGATCTCTTCTATTCTAAAAATTCTAAAATATTTGAATAAAAGACGCTTAAATTCAGCTTAAATTAGGTTATATTCCCTATTTAAATTATAAGGTATTTTTTCAGATGCCAATAGCTGAGACATTTTTTTTTAATTTTTAGTTTAATGTTAGTATTTGTTTTTGATTCGAGGTTTCTGTTAATTCTTCATTTTGGTTTTTCTCCGCATTCTTTAAAAGAGGGAGACAAAATTCTCCATTTACTGTTTGTAAAGGTGTTCCCGGCTCAGTTATTCCGTCGGTCGGAGTAATCTGGGTGGAATGGATCAGCGCTGCATTTAAGCTGAAATAAAATGCGAAAAATTATTGCTAGCCAATCCAGTAGCAGCTTTACACTCTTGCCCTTGTATCCCACATCTACCGAGCAAGCTAGCCTAATAATTTTTCACATTCTGTTTAAGCATTAATGCAGCGCTGACCCGTTCCTTCCAACTCTCCCTCAATTTTAACGCAGATTTCTTTAAAGAGTCAGTTTCATAGTCTTTATATTTTCGGCGTAGATGACATTTTTTGAAGAAACAGTGTTATGACGGGAATACCTTCCGTAATAAATATTTTAAACTTGGATAGTTGAATTGAGCAAAAAAAAATTCGAGATCCGTATCCGTGGATCTTGACACTAATGATCCGGATCTGCGGATCTACTTTTTTAACGACCCGGCACATCACTAATCTTGACGATTTTCTTTTGGTTTACCACACACTGCTTTTCCAATGCCGCGGCCTTTCTTTTCTCAGCTGAACTGACTAGCTACTAGCATAATTTTAAGGCAGCTAACACAAAAATACATTATTTTGCCGAAGTCTGCGTTTCATTTCACCTGTTAGTATTTATTAATGTTTGGAAAGGCAAAGATTTTTTTTTTACTCTTCAAAACAGTCATTTCAAGTTTTAGTAAATTGGACTTTTATAACATAGAAGACCCAGTGCTCTAGTTTCCAAGAAAGATTAGGAAATAAATTTTTTATTCAATATGCTAACAAAAGTTTATACAGCCTATTGCAACATTCAATCATTCCGATGTTGAAGTTATTTTCAAAACAAAAATCAAACAATCAGTTGTTGAAAGTGCTCTTCGTACAGTGTAATCTTCTGAGTAATATAATAAACTAGATGTGCTGTCCGGTCTACTACCAGAGTAATAGTGTCAAGTGACGTATGTTCAACAATTGGGCTTAAATTAACAAAAAAATAATTTGAATTTTGACATCTTTAATTCAAATTATGTTTTTCGCAATCACGAGTGTGTGTATGTAGCCGTGTGGGGGGGGGGGGGTATGTGTTTCTGTGAACGGGTTATGTGTATGTAGGCATGTGTGTGTGTCTGTGTGCTGGCATAAGTGTATGGGTAGTTGTGTGTGTGAATGTGTGGGGGGTATGTGTTTGTGTGTGTAGGCATATGTGTGGGTAGTTGTGTGTATGTTTTTGTGTGTGTGTTTTTGTGTGTGTATGTGTCTGTATGTATGCGCGTGTGTATGTAGTTGTGTATGTATGCGCATGTGTGTAGGACATGGATGCAACCTGGAGACTGCTTTCGCTAGAGTAGCAGCATCCTTAGGAGCCGGTCGACGGTGATGCTGCGGAGGGTGGCGGTGGGAAAAATCAAAGGAAAGCCAAAAACAGTCAAGTGAGAACAATAAGCAATCGTGATTGCTCAAAAAATAAAATTTCCCGTCATGGCAGAAAAGCAATTTTATGACAACATTTAAATTTAGACTATTTCAGTATTCTAAAAACTCAGTCCTTGTTATTGATAGGCGTAAACATTCAGCTTTAGAATCTTGTCAATCCTCTTCCTATGGGGAGGGGGGGAACTCCTTCATGAACCCGAGCATCAAAGGACCTCTGTGCCGAATTTGGCACAGACCCGACAAAAACCTAATTTGGATTAGGAAAACCCATGAGAGGTTTTGCGTGCCAAATTTAGAAAAACTCCGACGTAAACTGGATTTGCATAAGGAACAAACAATACCTAAACATCCGTTTCTACAGATTTTAGAAATCTTGTAATGTGAAGAGGAATGTCAACATTTCCACATTTCATTTCGCTGTACTAAAGTGACCCTTTAGTTAAAATACTTGATCTTTTATCCGACTTGTGACGTGGCTCAAAATGACCCTGAATTGCGGGATATCGTAAGACCTGGCTAATATAATTATTTTGAAAAAGATTTGACAACTAGACCTTAGGTTTATTCCTTTTTATACGAAATAAAATAAGACTTAAAATATGAATGGGGGAATAGTTGAAAACTGAAATTTTGCGACTCCGTCATGCTACCTGAATGATTTATTTATAGTGCAGTAAAAATAGGGGTCGAACCCCAACATCCAAAAAAGTTGAAACTTGTTCTTATGGGGAGGGTAATGGAAAATTTACAAGTCCCCCCCCCCTCCCATTGCGCGTCGGGTTTTGAAATGGGAGGAATCAAAAAATTGCTGTTGTGTATTTTTCTCGGAATTTTAAGAGTGCATTTCAAGTTCAAATATCATTTCATTTAAAATTTGAAAATAAATAAATTTAGCATGTTCATCCCGAAGAGGGATGGCTCAACTCCCAATGCTACAGAGCCCCACTCCCCGTAAAACGAAACAGACCTAAAAACACCCACCTTACGTTTCAACGTTAAAGCATATATTCTGGTGTGTCCATCCAAGAACGATTTTTAAAATTTTTTAAATTGTTTTGAAAAAAGTGATTTTTGTCCCCCCCCCTTTCTTCCAGCCCCAACGCGCCAAGTGCTTTGACTTTTTACCAGGGCTGTGGAGCGAGTCGAAGAGTCGGAGTCTGACTGATTTCGTGGTAAAGGAGTCAAACCGACTCCGGGCTTTTCTCTAATTTTTACTGACTCTTTACATTAAAAAACAAACTGACAACCAATTGGTTCGATTTATTTATGAAGGTCTACTACAGTGCGGCGCAAAAGTTTAAGCACAACCAAAATCTTGATAAAAAGATAAGTATACAACTAATAGCTTTGAAATTTTTACTGTATTTAATCAGCTTATAAATTCATATTTCTAATTTGGAAATAATTCATAGAAATTAAAATAAGATTATCAGAAAATCAAAATTTGCTATCACAAAACTTTCGGCACAAAAACTAAATATTTCTATTTAAGCATTAAATTCTTTTAGTAGTCGTAGTGTTACCATTGCATCTGATAAGCTGTAATACGCGATTTTCCATTGATAGGAGATTATGGAAGGTTTCGGGAGTGAAGGCTTCCTCGATTGCCGATTTGAGCTTTTGTACAAAGCAATGCTACTTTCCATTCTGGTATACTTCACGTGAGAGAAGTCCTCAGATGTATTCTATCTGATTGGGATCTGAGCAGAGTGCTGGCCAGCTCATTACACCATATTTTGAGAAGCATGCAATTCTTTTGTTCGATGGGAAGTATGTAGTCGGACCTCCATATATCGAAGTAGCAAATTGCCGGGGAAAAATTAGATATATAGAAATTCTGTTTTTATCATAAAAATATCCTAAAATACTAAAATTAAAGCTAATTTTCGTGTATGAAACCCAATTTTTAATTTTTACGAGCATCGGATTAAAAAGTTAATTAAAAAATTAACAGAAATTACACTTTTGCACCTTCACACATCTTCCTTCTTCGGCAATTCAACTTGATCCGCAACATTAGGGTATTTTCGTTTTGACAATGTAATCGAGAGAAAAGTAAAAAACCAGTCTACTTAAACTGAATGATTTTTACTGAAGCTAAAAAGACTGAAAATGATAATCAACAGACAAAAGCGATAACTTGAAACTGATTTTACAGTGTTACTGGTTAGAAGTAAGATTTGAAATGAACTTGACGGAATTTAAGAACTCCAGAACGGAACAACAACCTACCCACACACCCCTCAACCCCAGATTCCTTATGAGTTTCATAGAAACCTTTAGTCAACAATTTTCTCCCCTAACCTTCATTTTTCATGAGACAAACTGTCTAAAGTGGAAAAAAAAATCTACGAATGTCTCGACAGAAACTTCGATATATAGAGATTTTGTCGATATATAGAAACAATTTTTCTATGTAATGAACATGGAAACGCGCTGGAATTTCGATATATAGAAAATTTCGATATGTGGAAGTTCGATATATGGAGGTCCCACTGTATTTGACGTTACCTTGCTGGAAAATCCAATTAGGACCACCTAGGACTTTTCCAAATGGCAATAATTGCTCGCTTAGAGTATTTCTATACATTTCTGATTTTTGTCTGCCCTTTAGAAAGCTAAGAAACGTTTGTCCGTTGATGCAAAAAGTGCCCTATAACATGAGCAAGCCAGCACCTTGTTGCTTACTGAATATGCACTTCGGATGTTTCCTCAAGTCACGCCAATAGTATGAAAACCCATCTAGACCGTCTAAATTCTATTTTTTTCCATCTGAGAATGTAACACTAACCCATTCGTCACTAATTCATGTGGCGTTCTGCAAACTGCAGTCTTGCATTGTTTGTATCGTTATTTCAAAAAGGTTTACGATCTAACCTGTCTTTTGATAAAGATTGATTCGGTTATTCGTCTGCCTATGGTGTCACGTGAAACTTTTGATCTAAGTCGAGTTCGATTATGAGACAAATTTCCAGTCAAAGCCAGTCTTAATTTTTCTATCCTCATGAAAGGTAATTTTTCTCGACCTTCTTGAGCAATACGCAGGTTTCAATTGTTTTCCACGTTTCAGAGTAGTCGTGTAAATATCACGTTTAGACAGATTTAAAATCACTAAAATTTACATAACGGTTTTAACTTTATCTTTCAGCTTCCAGAGTTGCTAAACGTTTTCAGGAGAAAACTACAGACTTCGGAGTCTTGATAACACGTTAAGCTATTGCTACACTTTATAATTGGTTGAAAAGAACAGCACTGGTTGTTCAGTCATCAAAAGGTATTTGCATAAAATCTGATTTGTGCATAAGCTTTTGCGGCAGCCCAAAAAATGTTTGTACTTTCTGGTTTTCATTACGGTTGTATTTTTCAAACATACAGCAAAACCTGTGAGGTTGACTATTGTAAGTTGACCACCTGTCTAAGTTGACCGCTTTTTTCAGGTACGGAATTAACCCTTATATTATTCAACTTTTGTAAGTTAACCACCTGTTTAAGTTGACCATTAAAGTAGTGCACCGCAAGTGGTCAACTTACACAGGTTTCACTGTATTTAGGATCATACTAGCCACCTACTGAAGAAATTTGAAAGCATTCAGTTGAATAGCTTTCGTTTTATTCAAAAACTTTAATTGTGTTTAAACTTTTGCGCCGAACTGTAACAAAGAAAAACTGCCATTGGCAACAAACTGACTTATTTATCGAACTTCTGCGCCGAACTGTAATAAAGAAAAAACTGCCATTGGCAACAAGCTGACTTATTTATCGAACTTTTGCGCCGAACTGTAATAAAGAAAAAACTGCCATTGGCAACTAGCCGACTTATTTATCGAACTTTCACTTTCTATAATAGCTACCTCCACCGACTCGCTAGTTTGCTTGTTTTTATAACTTTAACTACTAATTGCAACTGGCGGCAAAGGTTTTGTTCACCAATACTTTGGAAGTAGAAAGTTTTTGAATCTGAACGGAAGTAATCACTTTCAAACAGATTTTTTACTTCGATTTCAGTTAGAAAATTTTTAAAGAAATGTATCCCTGGGGCAAGTCGCAGATAGTAGTTTGGGTGGAAACTTCCGAGAGGCGCCAAATTCAAATAAGTTTTTGCGCAAAAGCACTTATCTAAAAGATCCAATAAAATATAAATGTTTTCTTTAATATCAAGACTATTCCATGAACTTGGTTCTCATTAAAATGTATGAAATAAAATCATTACAGTGGACACGACATTTTGAACCAGGGTTGGGTTTTTGCCGGCAAAAAGGTATTTTTGCCGGGACAGTGGAAAAAACCATGGCAAAAATGGAAAAACCGGCAAAAACCTAATTGCAAATAAAGTAGCATTATATTGTTATTTAAGAAACAGTGACAATATAATATAAATAGAATTTTAATATTTTAATTATGTCTCACCATGTTACTTCTAATTTATAAGGTGAAAAATAAATGAAAACAAATGTTGGGATTGCAAAACTTAAGATTTTAAATGTTTGTTAAAACATTTTTTTTCAGAATGAGCCAATTCCTTCAATGCTAAAACAAAGAATGTTTACTTAAGCTTAGTAAATTAATAAAAAGATTGAATTCTAATTATATATATATAATTAATCACTTTTTTTGATCCCACTAAGATTTTTAAGCTATTTAATTAATAACAGAATATTTACTTGAATATAGAAAAATATTAACTTTTCCTCACTAAAGAAACAATGCATTTACATGCAGTACAGTACTTAAAGATTTCTGCACACTAGTCTCAACTCTTCAAATGTGTCCTGCAAGTTCTGCTGCAATACAGAGATATTTCTCAAATTTTCCTTTTATACAATCAAAAATACGAAACCGTTTGTCAGTTGCTTCTCTCACGAAACTAGTTTATTGCTATGCCATGCTTAAACAAATAGGTTTTGATGAAGATGGTAAGTTTTGATCAAGACTATGATGATTTAAGTGACATTTCAATCTAAAGAAATGTGTACATATTTTGCTTTTTAATTACTTTTATTCTGTAAAAAATGCTATAATGAACAAGCTAATTATATTTTCATTGTAAGTTAATTATTTGTCTTAGATTTTACAAACTGAAATTTTATGTTAATGTTTAAAAATTTAGAAGTAAAAATGCTCCATAACTTTAAAAAAAAAATAAGGTTTAACTTACTTTTAAACTATAGAAATAATTTAAAATTTTATCAAAATCTTTTTATGCATTTACTTTAATATAAAAGGAAAACTGTACATAAGTTGTTAACACAAAATCTATTTTTGCCACTTCGGCAAAACCTATTTTTGCCAGGCGGTAAAAACCGTGGTTTTTTCCGCCCCCGGCAAAAACTTGCCAATCCTGTTTTGAACACACATGGGACTGAACAGGAGTGTTCAGATCATGGAGGTTTCATTATAGGGAGACTGGATAATACTTTCATCTTAGGGTGCGTCGAAAAACACTTTTCGAATCCAATTCTAATAGCGCAGATAACTTGCGCATTGGCATTCTAATAACAGGAAAAATTAAATTATTTTTGAAATCGCGCAAGAGCCCTCAAGTTGAAAAATAGGCAATTTAAAGACTTTCCTTTTCTCAAAAAATAAATTTACTTTATTTCTTATAGTATAAAAAAACCACTTCGCAGTTACCGAAATGAATAGAAAAAACGTGGGGGCACATTGTCAATCATTTAAATTCGAGCAGAAACTTAAAATACCATTTTTAAGATAAAAGTTACATAATTTCAAAAATAATTAAGCTGACATAAAGGATTAAGAGCCAGTTTTTACAAGAACCGGGCAGAAATGGGTTGTTCGGATGTACACCATTTTTGATTTTGCTCAAATTTTTATGGTGGATTCTTTTGAAGATTTTAGAACACACGTATCTTTTCTTTTCCTCCCCAAACATTTTTGGGGATCTGTAAAAATTCGTAAATTGGAGCCCGACGTAGAGGTGTTTCCAAATCAGAGTTTAAAATTCTACTAGCTGGGTGCCCGGCGTTGCACGAGCTACTTAAAAAGTGAAAGAGATGTCCAATTGATGTTTTTGTATTGCTCTGACATCAGTTTTTAAAGCGCTAAGGAGTAAATAAATACGCGTAATGCAAGGTTTGCAAAACATCAGTAGAGCATATTTTTGGCAAAAATCTCTTTAACGTTAATCATAGTTATCAATGATACAAGTTATGAGTATTTTCAATTAGCACAAAAGATGAAAATATATTCATTATCAACTATAATCTGTGCTCACGTTTAAATGAATTACATCTGACAGACTATATCTGAACTATTTATGTACAATTACAATCAGCTTTTTGCATAGAATGGCACATACTTTTTGGTCTATTACGTGAAACTAAAGCACCAAGACTAAATAACTACCAATAAGCATTAATTTAATACCAAGTCAGATTCCAATTTAGCTTTAGTTAAAATCCTTAAAAACAATCTTTTTTGTTCAACTCTGTTTCACAAAGAAATCCAAACAATCTTAATTTAACATTTTCTTTTAACAATATAAACTGTATTTTAAAAATAGAAACAGGAAGGAAAAAGAGTTATTACAATTCGAAAACTCCCCCATATGACGGGAAAAAGTCCAACAAAATAAACTTAATTAGTCGCACATCCTAAGTGTACCAAAATATGAGGCTGGTAAATGATAAACTTACACTACAATCAATAAACATAGCCAAAGAAACAACTTTCATATGCTGAAAATAATTAAGAATGTTGAATGTAAAAAATAAAAACAGGACAGACGATAAAATAAAGGCTACGTCCGAATAGGGCAACCAATTTTAAACTAATTTAAAATGAAATTCTAGATGGAAACTTTGTTTTAAGATTTGGACAGCAGTCAAAAAAATCTCTTTTGAAACAATTAGAATTTTACTTGCTCACGCATATGCAAAATGACAACAGGAAAGATAAAAAATCCTGAATAACGTTATGTTAATTAACGTTTTAATTAATATATCCGCTAATTACAGTCGCACAATTACGAGATTGCTCCTATTGTTTTCTTTGGAAAATTTCGAATTTATCGGTATCTCGTTTGACTCTCGATTCGCAGCGGTTCTCGAGAAGATCGATCTTCAGACAGACAGACGCGAACAGATTTTAATTATATAGTGGATTACTTCTGTGTATTGAGCATCCTCCAAAAAATTCTTGTGTTGACAATGACATTTACCACATGGATTGAAGTATCTTAAATTTTGTGATTGACCTGCAATGGACCCTGGCAGGGGTGGCCAAACTGGGTCGAAGAAAGTGAAATTGCGTCATGTTTGAGACCTGGTTCCATGCACTGAGGCTCTACCATGGGTTTTGTACGTAATTCGTACAATAATATACAGTCGAACCTCCATATATCGAACTTCCACTTATCGAAATTTTCTACATATCGAAGTCCTAGCAAACTTCTATGTTCATTATATAGAAAAATTGTTTCTATATATCGAAAAAATCTATATATTGAAAAAAATGTAGAGACATTCGTAGATTATTTTTTCCACTTTAGACTGTCTCATGAAAAATGAAGGTTAGGAGAAAATTACGCTCACTAAAGGTTGCTACGGAACTCGTAAGAAATCTGGGGTTGAAGGGGGTGTAGTTAAGTCGTTGTTTCGTTCTGAAGTTCTTAAATTCCCTCAAGTTTATTTCAAATCTTAGCTGTAACCAGTAAACCTGTAAAATCAGTTTCAAATTATCGCTTTTGTTTGTTGATTATCATTTCTAGTCTTCTTAGCTTCAGTAAAAATCATTCAAGTTAAGTAGATAGATTTACTTTTCTCTCGATCACATTGTTAAAACGAAAATCCCCTAAAGTTGCGATCAAGTTGAATTGCCGAAGAGTATGAAGATGTGTAGTTGGCGTAAAAAAATTAACAGAAATTACATTTTTAATTATTAACTTGCATTTAATCCGATACTCGTATAAATTATAAATTTGGTTTCATTCACGAAAATTAGCTTTTATTTTAAAGTTTCAGGATACTTTTAAGATAAAATAAGAGTTTCCATATATCGAATTTTTTCCCGGTAATTTGCTACTTCGATATATGGAGGTCCGACTGTATATATAAATTATTCAATACCCTCATTAGTCGCTTGGCTCACCCTCTGCGCTGCCAAAAATTGGCAGTTTTTCTTTTGAAAAATGCTTAAAAGTGCAGTTTTCACGGTCCTTTATCTCAGTGCACTGAGGGTCAGTGAACTGGATACCTGCATTTCAAACTAGAGTATGTTTATGAAATACACCGCCAGCTCAGTCAATTCCAGCCGAGGACTGCAGTTTCGTGCTTATTAGCACTCATCAGCCCGGCATAGGAGTGACTGAGCTGGAGATAGAAAAACCTCTTAAGGAAGCCAAGAGAGCCAAACAAACTGGTAACTAATACAGAATTAGCACTGACCAGACGAGTGACCGAAATAATGGTTCGGTTCAACTCGAATTTTGAAGGCAAAGGCAAGTATATTCAGTAAATACTCAGTCAGTCACTCCTATGCCGGGCTGAGTGCTAATAAGCACGAAACTGCAGTCCTCGGCTGGAATTGACTGAGCTGGCGGTGTATTTCATGTATTTCTGCCTTAGCCCTGGCTATAGGGCGGTAACTTACTGAATAGAGTATTTATATTTTCAGAAACAAGTAACATAACTATGGGCAAATTCTTTTCAAGAACACAATACGTATTTTAAAATAAAAAAATAAACTATATTCAGTTCAGTTCAATCAACATATCCGGGTTTAAAATTTCCCCCAGAGACTTCCAGATGCTATTTAAAAACTAGCATGATCAAAAACTTACCTTAAGAGTTTTAGACTTGCAAGCAGACTGATTATGCTTACTCGTATACCTTATAACCAGTGTTGCCAGATGGTCAAATCCAGATTTCCCCAATTCACTACCAACTTTTCCCCAAAAAGCGATGTTTTCTATCAAAATTCCCCAAATTCAAAAATTATTTTTCCACTAATATTTTTATGAAATGAATCGACTCCCTCCGATATTTTTGTCTTTTGAAAAAAAATTTCCCCAAATAACCAAATTTTCTTATAAAATTCCCCGACTTTTTTTTCTTCATTTTCGCATTTTTTTCTGTCTTCTTTATCTTTACTAATAAAGCTGTAACTCTCTCTGTCAGGATCTCTGACGCGCATAGCACCTAGACCGTTCGACCGATTTTCATGAAATTTGGCAAAGGATTAGTTTATAGCTGGGGGGGGGGGGGGGTGCACCTTTAAGCGATTTTTCGAAAATTCGATTTTGTTCTTTCTCTATTCCAATTTTAACATTTTCCCGAGCAAAATTATCACAAGATGTACGACTAAATTACCAAGTTATCATAATGTGGAACCGTAACGTGGGCAAGCCAATTGGCGAGAAATTAATCATACATTTGTAAATATACAGGGGAACCAAAAGACCTTTTAATTTTCAACTACGGGCAAAGCCGTGCGGGTGCCACTAGTCATAAATAGAAGCGCCTGACCAAGAGATAAGAAATAACCGAATATTTTTCTACTCGCATTTACTACTCTGCTTCCGTATGTTCATTTAAACTATGATTTTTGTATATATTTATCCAAGAACATTCTTCACACTTTTTTTGCCTGTTTGAAGTATCAACTAGTTACTCACGCAGAACTATTAATGCGAATTCCGTCGCATAATATTCCACATAATGCAAATTCCATAAAGTTGAGCAAAGATAAACCAGCGCTGTTTGATACAAACAATGTAACTACTAGATGTCAACACGCAAATTTAGATACAAAAAAACTAGGATTTTATTTTCCCCTCAAAACCCATTTCCCCAAAATGGGGAAATTTCCCCCAATCCGGCAACACTGCTTATAACCGGAAGCAAAGTGGAAAAAAGTTTTACTGCGGTAGAAACTTAAGTTATTTGTAATACTCTTTTGAAGGTGTTTTAGACATACTTCAAATATTTTAATTAAGGTAGCTTTTTCCGTTTGATAATTACTTATTTTCTACCATTTTAGGTTACACATTAGTGCAGATAAAATAATTTGTCGCTATAAACTACCATGATGACAAACATAACAAACGAGTGACAGAACTAAGGGCAAATTTTTTTCAAGAACACAGTACGTATTTCAAAACAGTAAAATGAACTTCAATACTGTCAACTTATCCGGGTTTAACTTTCCTCAGGGACTTCCAGATTTTATTTAAAGAACTAGTTTGATCAAAAACTTACCATAAAAGAGTTATGAACTTTCAAATAGACAGATTAAGCTTACTCGCATACTTTATAATATAACTAGAAGCAAAATATAAGAATCAAAAAATGATAAATGTACTTTTTATTGGCCTGTATCTCAGTGTCCTGAGGGTTAGTATAGAACTTTATGCCTACATTTAACTCGAGTGTGTCTATTCACAAACAAGTGACATAAATATGGGCAATGGTTCTGCAGGCTCATAAAATGCACTTCGAAGATAAGGAAATTGCATAACAGTTAACGACGCAACGAGTGAAAAAAATATTTTCTTCGCACTAAACTACCATGACAACAAACAATTAGTCATAAAAGCAATACTATGACATTATAAAACAAGGGTATAGTTGCCTAACTGACTAGTGGGATAATAAAAAATGCAAGACAAAGCATTGTAGCTTGAGTACAACTGAATGCATCGTTAACTTTTACTCAATTTCCTCATCTTGAAATGCATTTTATGAGCCTGCAGAACCATTGCTCATAGTTATGTCACTTGTTTGTGAAACGACACATACTAATTTGAAATGCAATTATCCAGTTCTTCACTGACCCTCAATGCACTGATATAACGCTTATGAAAACTGCGCTTTTCAGCATTTTTCGATGCAAAATCCGCTATTTCTTGGCAGCGCAGAGGGTGAGCCATGCAAATAATGAGGACGTGTAATACAGTAGGCGCCGCTTAATGTAATCACGGCTAATGTTATCCTTCGCTTAATGTTATCAGAATCACGAAGTCCCGGAACACTTGTATGTTAACACATGTTAAAAAAGTCTGATATTGTATTCAGCGTCTTCGTTCATTGTTATCACTTTTTCATAAACTTTCAATTTTTTCCCGTTTTTGTTCCTCAATTAACAAAAATACACATGCAAACCCTCTGACGAGACTCACTTTCTGTGTAGCATTGTGTGTCTCAATAGTAGTTTAAATTTTTTCTAGGAATGAAGCTACAGAAAGTTCGCCCCCAGTGACCAGACTCCCCCTAAGAAAAATTTCTTTTGCACCTAAAAAAACTCAGTCCCTGGACATGTTGCAGGCATCGATGAAGGAGCTCCATTGTTGACATTACTTTGCAAGCTGTTAAAGAATTGTGTAGAGATTGAAAACAAAGCGAAGTTAAAATTTAAACAACAAGCAAAACCATGCTGGAAAAGATAGAAAAGCTGAATTTGCTTTGAAACTGGTTTACGAGTGTCAGGGAAAACGGTCCTATTTTACTTCACCTATTACTATGTGATTAAAAATTGCATAATTTAGCTTTAACTTTTTATAATTAAGACATTTCCATTCTGTTAATTTGCTAATTTATAATTTAAAACTGCGTTCAGTTGAGTCAGTGATTTTAATTTGAGGTTGCCAAAATAAATGCATCTTAATTGGAAAAAATTCATTATTTTGTGTCTCCTGGATTCTTTTCTGTTATTGTTATCAGTCGGTTATAGTTATCAAATTTTATTTGTCCCAAAGTGATCACATTAAGCGGCGCCTACTGTATATATTGGTTATTCAATAAATTAAGTAAAAAGACCATGGTGGACTCTCAGTGCATAGAACCAGGAGGCCTCAAACATGTTACATTTTTACTTTCTTCGACTCAGTTTAGCCACTCCTGCCAGGGTCCACTGAAGGTCAGCCATAAAACTTACGATATATTTCATTTGAGGCACTAAATATCATGCTGTATCAAAGATTACTTTTGCTGATACTCAATGCGCAGAGATAAACGAATATTAAACGAGCTGATGTGTGCATCACATCACTTCCTTTTACTCCAATTTAATGTCATTTCCCCATTACTGGCAATTTTAATGTGGTTCAATTTTTTACTCTCCAAATATCCCGAAAAATGGCCATATTGAAACCAAAAAAAAATCGCAAAATTTGTCACCAAGTTGGTGACAAAACTTGGCGACCAAAAGACTGGCGATGTATCGCCAAGTGTCGACAAATTACAACACCACGTAAGTTTACATCGAAATTAATGATTTCCCCCCAAAAAGGGTCAAAAGAACCCCTTAGGAACATCCGAATGCAACCAAAATTGAAGGTGCACAACTAGGTCCCACTAGGAGTACGTACCAAATTTCAACTTTCTAGGACATGCCGTTTTTGAGTTATGCGAGATACATACACACATACAGACGTCACGAGAAAATTCGATGTAATTAACTCGGGGGTCGTC